>NC_061510.1:173678655-173714356 GCF_022539505.1 Lolium rigidum
GTGTGGACCCCCTTCGACCTTCTGCGCCGCCTCTCCGCCTATAAAGAGCCCCTGGATCGGAAAACCCGAGACCAATTGACGAAACCCACGAAACCCGCGGAGCCGCCGCCATCGCGAAGCCAAGATCGGGGGACGGGATCTCTGTTCCGGCACGCTGCCGGAGCGGGGAAGGTGCCCCGGAAGGCTTCTCCATCGACACCGCTGCCATCTCCACCGCCATCTTCATCACCGCTGCTTGCTCCCATGAGGAGGGAGTAGTTCTCCATCGAGGCTCGGGGCTGTACCGGTAGCTATGTGGTTCATCTCTCTCCTATGTAGTTCAATACAATAATCTCATGAGCTGCCTTACATGATTGAGATTCATATGATGATGCTTGTAATCTAGATGTCATTATGCTAGTCAAGTGAGTTTTACTTATGTGATCTCCGGAGACTCCTCGTCCCACGTGTGTAAAGGTGACAGTGTGTGCACCGTGTGGGTCTCTTAGGCTAGATTTCACAGAATACTTACTCATTGAATGGCATAGTGAGGTGCTTATTTATATCTCTTTAAGATTGCAGACATGTTGTATCACAATTTATCCATGTGCTACTCTAGTGATTTGTTATTAAAGTAGTTTATTCCTCCTGCATGTGTGCAAAGGTGACGAGTGCGTGCACCGTGTTAGTACTTGGTTTATGCTATGATCATGATCTCTTGTAGATTATGGAGTTAACTATTGCTATGATAATATTGATGTGATCTATTCCTCCTACATATGCATGAAGGTGACGAGTGTGCATGCTATGCTAGTACTTGGTTTAGTAGCGTTGATCTATCTTACACTAAAGGTTACTAAAACATGAGCATTATTGTGGAGCTTGTTAACTCCGGCATTGAGGGTTCGTGTAATCCTACGCAATGTGTTCATCATCCAACAAAAGTGTAGAGTATGCATTTATACGATTACAGTTATGTGATCAATGTTGAGAGTGTCCACTAGTGAAAGTCTATTCCCTAGGCCTTGTTCCTAAATACTCGCTGAGTTACTACTTGCTTGTTTACTACTGCGCTGCGTTACTACTCTTTGCGTTACTACTGCTTGTTTACTTGTTTCTTTGCGTTACTACTTGCTGCAATACCACCACCATCAACTACACGCCAAGCACTTTTACGGCACCGTTGCTACTGCTCATACTTATTTATACCACCTGTATTTCACTATCTCTTCGCCGAACTAGTGCACCTATTAGGTGTGTTGGGGACACAAGAGACTTCTTGCTTTGTGGTTGCGGGGTTGCATGAGAGGGATATCTTTGACCTCTTCCTCCTCGAGTTCGATAAACCTTGGGTATCCACTTAAGGGAAACTTGCTGCTGTTCTACAAACCTCTCGCTCTTGGAGGCCCAACACTGTCTACGGGAAAGGAGGGGGAACGTAGACATCAAGCACTTTTACGGCGCCGTTGCCGGGGAGGAAAGGTAAAAGGCTCTCATACTACGGTCTCGGGTAAAGTATTTTTCCGGCGCCGTCATGTGTGTGCTCAAAGCTATTTCCTTTAGATCCTGCAATTGCATCTTGTTGTTTCTTGTTTACACTAGTTTGGCATAATGTACAAGAGTGAGCTTCTTATTCTATTTCCCGATTTAAAACATGGATTGTTTGATGCGAAAATTAAAAAACCTATGAAATCTTCTTTGCATGCTGGTAGTAATATTAGTATGAACGCTTTGAACACCATTGTTGATAATGATATAGAAAGTTCTAAGCTTGGGGAAGCTGGTTTTCATGATATGTTTAGTCCCCCAAGCATTGAGGAGAAAATTTTCTTTGATGATACTTTGCCTCCTATTTATGATGATTATAATGGTAGTGGTCTTTTGGTGCCACCTACTATGGAGAGTGAATTTGATTATGATTACAATATGCCTCCTACACTTGATGAGAATAATAATGATAGCTACTTTGTTGAATTTGCTCCCACTACAACTAATAAAACTGATTATGCTTATGTTGGGAGTAGTAATAATTTTGTGCATGAGACTCATGATAAGAATGTTTCATTTGATAGTTATATTGTTGAGTTTGCTCATGTTGCTACTGAAAGTTATTATGAGAGGGGAAAATATGGTTGTAGAAATTTTCATGTTACTAAAACACCTCTCTATGTGCTGAAATTTTTGAAGCTACACTTGTTTTATCTTCCTATGCTTGTTACTTTGCTCCTTATGAACTTGTTTATTTACAAGATTCCTATGCATAGGAAGCATGTTAGACTTAAATGTGTTTTGAATTTGCCTCTTGATGCTCTCTTTTTGCTTCACATACAATCTTTTGCGAGTGCATCATTAAAACTGCTGAGCCCATCTTAATGGCTAAAAAGAAAGAACTTCTTGGGAGATAACCCATGTGTTATTTTGCTACAGTACTTTGTTTTATATTTGTGTCTTGGAAGTTGTTTACTACTGTAGCAACCTCTCCTTATCTTAGTTTTGAGTTTTGTTGTGCCAAGTTAAGCCGTTGATAGAAAAGTAAGTACTAGATTTGGATTACTGCGCAGTTCCAGATTTCTTTGCTGTCACGAATCTGAGCCCACTGCCCTGCAGGAAGCTCAGAAAATTATGCCAATTTACGTGCATGATCCTCAGATATGTACGCAACTTTCATTCAATTTGAGCATTTTCATTTGAGCAAGTCTGGTGCCATTTTAAAATTCGTCAATACGAACTGTTCTGTTTTGACAGATTCTGCCTTTTATTTCGCATTGCCTCTTTCGCTATGTTGGATGAATTTCTTTGATCCACTAATGTCCAGTAGCATTATGCAATGTCCAGAAGTGTTAAGAATGATTGTGTCACCTCTGAATATGTCAATTTATATTGTGCACTAACCCTCTAATGAGTTGTTTCGAGTTTGGTGTGGAGGAAGTTTTCAAGGGTCAAGAGAGGAGGATGATATACTACGATCAAGGAGAGTGAAAGCTCTAAGCTTGGGGATGCACCCGGTGGTTCACCCCTGCATATATCAAGAAGACTCAAGCGTCTAAGCTTGGGGATGCCCAAGGCATCCCCTTCTTCATCAACAAATTATCGGGTTCCTCCCCTGAAACTACATTTTTATTCGGCCACATCTTATGTGCTTTTTCTTGGAGCGTCTGTTTGTTTGCTTTTGTTTTTGTTTGTGTTTGAATAAATTGGATTACATCATGCTTGCGTTGGAGAGAGACACGCTCCGCTGGTTCAAATGAACACATGTGTTCTTAGCTCATAATATTCATGGCGAAGTTTCCTCTTCGTTAAATTGTTATATGGTTGGAATTGGAAAATGATACATGTAGTAATTGCTATAAATGTCTTGGGTAATGTGATACTTGGCAATTGTTGTGCTCATGTTTAAGCTCTTGCATCATATGCTTTGCACCCATTAGTGAAGAAATACATAGAGCATGCCCAAATTTGGTTTGCATAATTGGTCTCTCTAAGGTCTAGATAATTTCTAGTAAGGTGTTTGAACAACAAGGAAGACGATGTATAGTCTTATAATACTTGTAATATGTCTTTTATGTGAGTTTTGCTGTACTAGTTCATCCTTGTGTTTGCCTCAAACAACCTTGCTAGCCTAAACCTTGTATCGAGAGGGAATACTTCTCATGCATCCAAATACTTGAGCCAACACTATGCCATTTGTGTCCACCATACCTACCTACTACATGGTATTTCTCCGCCATTCCAAAGTAAATTGCTTGAGTGCTACCTTTAAACAATTCAAAATTTATTACCTCTTATTTGTGTCAATGTTTTATAGCTCATGAGGAAGTATGTGGTGTTTATCTTTCAATCTTGTTGGGCAACTTTCACCAATGGACTAGCGGCTTCATCCGCTTATCCAATAATTTTGCAAAAAGAGTCGGCAATGGGATTCCCGAGTCCCAAATTAACAAACTAAAAATAGACACTCCTCCATGGTATGTGATTGTTGGACGGCACCCGAAGGATTCGGTTAGCCATGGCTTGTGTAAGCAAAGGTTGGGAGGAGTGTCATCATAATAAAACTAAAATAAAAAGGTACTCCTTCATGGTATGAGATTGTTGGCGGGCACCCGAGGATTCGGTTAGCCATGGTTTGTGAAAGAAAGGTTGGAAGGAGTGCCATCCAAAAATAAAATAAAATGGGAGCCGCTCTTTGAAGGTTTGTCTGGCAAGGGGGTTAGAGTGCCCACTACCATTCGTTGACAACAACATACACCTCTCAAAACTTTATTTTTATGCTCTCTTTATGTTTTCAAAATCAAAGCTCTAGCACAAATATAGCAATCGATGCTTTTCCTCTATGAGGACCATTCTTTTACTTTCAATGTTGAGTCAGTTCACCTATTTCTCTCCACCTCAAGAAGCAAACACTTGTGTGAACTGTGCATTGATTCCTACATACTTGCTTATTGCACTTATTATATTACTCTATGTTGACAATATCCATGAGATATACATGTTACAAGTTGAAAGCAACCGCTGAAACTTCATCTTCCTTTGTGTTGCTTCAATACTTTTACTTTGAATTATTGCTTTATGAGTTAACTCTTATGCAAGACTTATTGATGCTTGTCTTGAAGTGCTATTCATGAAAAGTCTTTGCTATATGATTCAGTTGTTTACTCATGTCATTACCATTGTTTTGATCGCTGCATTCACTACATATGCTTTACAAATAGTATGATCAAGTTTATGATGGCATGTCACTCCGAAATTATCTTTGTTATCGTTTTACCTGCTCGGGACGAGCGAGAACTAAGCTTGGGGATGCTGATACGTCTCCAACGTATCGATAATTTCTTGTGTTCCATGCCACATTATTGATGTTATCTACATGTTATATGCACACTTTATGTCATATTCGTGCATTTTACGGAACTAACCTATTAACAAGATGCCGAAGTGCCGGTTCTCGTTTTCTGCTGTTTTTGGTTTCAGAAATCCTAGTAACGAAATATTCTCGGAATCGGACGAAATCAACGCCCGGGTTCCTATTTTACCCGGAAGCATCCAGAACACACGAGAACCGCCGAGAGAAGAGGCACGGGGCCACCAAACCCTAGCCCGGCGCGGCCAAGGGGCGCGCCCCCTAGGGTGTGGACCCCCCTTCGACCTTCTGCGCCGCCTCTCCGCCTATAAAGAGCCCCTGGATCGGAAAACCCGAGACCAATTGACGAAACCCACGAAACCTGCCGGAGCCGCCGCCATCGCGAAGCCAAGATGCGGGGGACGGGATCTCTGTTCCGGCACGCTGCCGGAGCGGGGAAGTGCCCCGGAAGGCTTCTCCATCGACACCGCTGCCATCTCCACCGCCATCTTCATCACCGCTGCTGCTCCCATGAGGAGGAGTAGTTCTCCATCGAGGCTCGGGGCTGTACCGGTAGCTATGTGGTTCATCTCTCTCCTATGTAGTTCAATACAATAATCTCATGAGCTGCCTTACATGATTGAGATTCATATGATGATGCTTGTAATCTAGATGTCATTATGCTAGTCAAGTGAGTTTTACTTATGTGATCTCCGGAGACTCCTCGTCCCACGTGTGTAAAGGTGACGAGTGTGTGCACCGTGTGGGTCTCTTAGGCTAGATTTCACGGAATACTTACTCATTGAATGGCATAGTGAGGTGCTTATTTATATCTCTTTAAGATTGCAGCATGTTGTATCACAATTTATCCATGTGCTACTCTAGTGATTTGTTATTAAAGTAGTTTATTCCTCCTGCATGTGTGCAAAGGTGACGGTGCGTGCACCGTGTTAGTACTTGGTTTATGCTATGATCATGATCTCTTGTAGATTATGGAGTTAACTATTGCTATGATAATATTGATGTGATCTATTCCTCCTACATATGCATGAAGGTGACGAGTGTGCATGCTATGCTAGTACTTGGTTTAGTAGCGTTGATCTATCTTACACTAAAGGTTACTAAAACATGAGCATTATTGTGGAGCTTGTTAACTCCGGCATTGAGGGTTCGTGTAATCCTACGCAATGTGTTCATCATCCAACAAAAGTGTAGAGTATGCATTTATACTGTTACTGTTATGTGATCAATGTTGAGAGTGTCCACTAGTGAAAGTCTATTCCCTAGGCCTTGTTCCTAAATACTGCTGAGTTACTACTTGCTTGTTTACTACTGCTGCGTTACTACTACTTGCGTTACTACTTGCTTGTTTCTTGTTTCTTTGCGTTACTACTGCTGCAATACCACCACCATCAACTACACGCCAAGCACTTTTCCGGCACCGTTGCTACTCTGCTCATACTTATTTATACCACCTGTATTTCACTATCTCTTCGCCGAACTAGTGCACCTATTAGGTGTGTTGGGGACACAAGAGACTTCTTGCTTTGTGGTTGCGGGGTTGCATGAGAGGGATATCTTTGACCTCTTCCTCCCTGAGTTCGATAAACCTTGGGTGATGCACTTAAGGGAAAACTTGCTGCTGTTCTACAAACCTCTGCTCTTGGAGGCCCAACACTGTCTACAGGAAAGGAGGGGGAACGTAGACATCAATTGACAACCTCACTGTTAAGTTGGGGCAAAGTATTTTGATTGTGTTGTGCAGGTTCCACGTTGGCGCCGGAATCCCTGGTGTTGCGCCGCATTACACTCCTTCACCAACAACCTTCACGTGGCCTTCATCTCCTACTGGTTCGATAAACCTTGGTTTCTTGCGAGGAAACTTGCTACTGTACGCATCACACCTTCCTCTTGGGGTTCCCAACGGACGTGTGCATCACGCGTCAACAAGCTAATTTCTGGCGCCGTTGCCGGGGAGATCAAGACACGCTGCAAGGGGAGTCTCTCACACCCAATCTCTTTACTTTGTTTATTGTCTTGCTTTACTTTATTTTATTTTCTGTCTTGTTTGCTTTCTTTATATCAAAAACACAAAAAAATTAGTTACTAGTTTTACTTTATTTAATTCTGTTCTGCCTAGTTTATTTTTATTACTGTTAAAATGAATACTCCTGAGAACACTAAGTTGTTTGATTTCACTAGCACCAATAATAATGACTTTATATGCACTCCTATTGCTCCACCTGCTACTACAGCAGAATTCTATGAAATTAAACCTATTTTACTAAATCTTGTTATGAGGGAGCAATTTTCTGGTGTTAGTTCTGATGATGCTGCTGCCCATCTTAATAATTTTGTTGAACTTTGTGAAATGCAAAAGTATAAGGATGTAGATGGGGATATTATAAAACTGAAATTGTTTCCTTTCTCCTTAAGAGGAAGAGCTAAAGATTGGTTGCTATCTTTGCCTAAGAATAGTGTTGATTCATGGACTAAATGTAAAGATGCTTTCATTGGTAGATATTATCCTCCTGCTAAAATTATATCTTTGAGAAGTAGCATAATGAATTTTAAGCAATTGGATAATGAACATGTTGCCCAAGCATGGGAAAGAATGAAATCTTTGGTAAAGAATTGCCCTACCCATGGACTAACTACTTGGATGATCATCCAAACCTTCTATGCAGGATTAAATTTTTCTTCGAGGAACCTATTGGATTCAGCTGCTGGAGGTACTTTTATGTCCATCACTTTGGGGGCGGCAACAAAGCTTCTTGATAATATGATGATCAACTACTCTGAATGGCACACTGAAAGGACTCCACAAGGTAAGAAGGTAAATTCTGTGGAAGAAACCTCCTCCTTGAGTGATAAGATTGATGTGATTATGTCTATGCTTGTTAATGGTAGATCTAATGTTGATCCTAATAATGTTCCTTTAGCTTCATTGGTTGCTCAAGAAGAGCATGTTGATGTGAACTTCATTAAAAATAGTAATTTCAACAACAATGCTTATAGGAATAATTTTGGTAACAGCTATAGGCCATATTCTTCTAATAATAGTAATGGTTATGGTAATTATTACAACAATAGTAGGAGTCTACCCTCTGGTCTTGAAGTCATGCTTAAAGAATTCATTAGCACACAAACTTCTTTTAACAAATCTGTTGAGGAAAAGCTTGGTAAAATTGATATTCTTGCTTCTAAGGTTGATAGTCTTGCTGCTGATGTTGATCTTTTAAAATTGAAAGTTATGCCCAATGAAGATAAAGATATTAAGTCATTTTCTACAGCAAACGCTATTCAAGTTCGAATTAATGACAATATTAGATTGATGGCTGAATTGCATGCTAGGTGGGAAAGAGAAGAAAAACTAGCTAAAGAGAATAATGTAGCTAAAGTTTGTACTATTACCACCACTAGTAATATTGATGCTTCACATGTTGCTAAACCTCCTACTGTCAATGGTAAAATAATTGGTGTTGGCAATGTTTCTACTCCTAGTGCAAAGCGTGCAAAATTGCCTGAAACTGCTGAAACTATTTGTGATAAAAGTGCTGAAATTTTTCAGAATAGTGGGGACATCGATCCCATTGCTTTAGATCATAATGGTTTAGATTTTGATGATTTTCATATCTCAAGTTATGAAGTTCTTGCAAAAACTTGCTAGAAGTCCTAATGCTAGTGCTGTAAACTTGGCCTTTACAAAATATATTACAAATGCTCTCATTAAAGCTAGAGAAGAGAAATTAAAACTTGAAACTTCTATTCTTAGGAAGTTGGAAGATGGTTGGGAGCCCATCATTAAAATGAAGGTCTATGATTTTGATTGTAATGCTTTATGTGATCTTGGTGCAAGTATTTCTGTTATGCCTAAGAAACTCTATGATATGCTTGACTTGCCACCATTGAAAAATTGTTATTTGGATGTTAATCTTGCTGATAGTTCTATAAAGAAACCTTTGGGGAGGATTGATAATGTTCACATTACGGTTAATAATAACCTTGTCCCCGTTGATTTTGTTGTCTTGGATATTGAATGCAATGCATCTCGTCCTATTATTTTGGGAAGACCCTTTCTTTGAACGGTTGGTGCTGTTATTGATATGAAAGAAGGAAATATTAAGTATCAATTCCCTCTTAAGAAAGGTATGAAACACTTCCCTAGAAATAGAATGAGGTTACCTTTTGATTCTATTATTAGAACCAATTATGATGTAGATGCTTCATCTCTTGATAATACTTGATCTACACTTTCTGCGCGAGTTGCCTAGCGTGCTATGGAGCATACAGACAACACCTAATACAACAACACAAGAAACTCCGTTCTTCTTGGTCCATGGAGCTGAGGTAGTGCTCTCGATAGAAATAGAACACAACTCTCTGAGAGTGGCAGAGTATGATGAAGAAACTTCGAGAAAGGCGCTGGAGGATGATGTTGATGCACTCGACGAAGCCAGAGATGAGGTGTTGTCAAGAGTCACCAAGTATCAGCAGGACCTGAAAAATTACCACAGTTGACGTTTGCGACCGAGGTCTTTCCAAGTTGGCGACCTGGTTCTTCGGCTTACGCAGGATAGCCATGAAAAATTTGAGTCACCATGGGTAGGACCATACATCGTCACCGAGGTGATCGCAGGAGGAGCATACAGATTGAAGGATAAGAAGACAGGGGTCGCTGAACCAAATCCCTGGAACGTGGTGCAACTTCGGCGTTTTTATGCGTAGAAGTCAAAATAGAGTCACATCTGTAAACATACAATGTACTGAAAAGCTCGCGAGTTTTCAGACGCACTCTTTTCCTTTCAGGGCACTGAGTGGGGCTGAAAGGTTTTTAATGAGGCGGGCTCGCGATGCTGCAATATAGTAAAAATATTGGTGATATACATTTTCTTCGTCAAGACTAGGGGGCTTACAACCCGCAAATTTAACAATATATACTTGATACTTACAATATATAACTCAATAACTATTCGCCTTGGTTAAATACCTCGCGAGTAATAAACATACATACGCCCACCGAAACACTCGTGGGCTAGAGAAAAAGAAAAATACTTTGACTATACATAATTCTCACAATATACAAGATCTCTTGACAACAGAGAAAAGAAGACAGGGCTCATATCAAGCCATCTATATTTATCCTTTCTTCTTCCGCAGAAGCGCCCATGGTATCAGCATAATGGTATTCCGTGAAGAAATCTGCATCCATCTGAAGAAGATCCTCAATCATTTTCCCAGCTACAGGTGTTACCGCGTCATTGATCTTGTCGACATTCCTTCTCCTTTGTCTCAGTTTGGCGTGGCAGAGATCAACAACGTTGGACACATCCAACTTCAGATAGCAGATTTGCAACATGATCAAGGAAAACCTGGCACCAGCCATTAATTGGGCCTTCACAAATCCATGGATTCGATGAACTCTCTTGAATTTGTCCATCAATTCAGGAAGAGTTTTAGGCTGAACATTTCGAGGAAACATGGCATTGTAAACCATGGACAACGTCTTCATACAGAAATCAAGATACTCCCGAACCTGAGCCGCGCGGTCTTGAAATCGTACTATTTGTCGGGTGCGGTCTTGATTAGACCAAAAGCTAGCATTGTTCTGCAGAGAAAGTTGAACAAGAACCTCGGATCTTGCATCAACACGTTGATCCTCGGCAGCAGCGTCCAAGAAGGGGCCTAATCACGTGAAAAGGAACAATGAAGTGTGAAACAGGCACATACGGATAGTAAAAGTGATACGGGCATGGAGGCCTATGTGGAGCCCAGATTCAGGACTCCACCAGCTTAATTATCTTAGTTTATGTAATGGTCATATATGGGCCAATTAGGGATTTTTAATAAATCGAGTTAGTCTTGGTTTGGGCCTGTCCAACCAAGTTAGGTAGGTCCATAGAGGGGCGGCCCAGCTCAGCAAGGGCTGGCCGGTGATAACCCACAATTATAGGGGATCGCAACAGTCTTCGAGGGAAGTAAAACCCAAATTTATTGATTCGACACAAGGGCAAACAAAGAATACTTATAAGCCTTAACAACTGAGTTGTCAATTCAGCTGCACCTGGAAAAGCACTAGTAACGGGGGTGATGTGAAAGCGACGAGTAATATGAGAGCAATAGTAACGATAACACGAGCGAGCGGTAGCGAGTAACACAGAGGCAATGGCACCAGAAAATAGTTGATACTACTTCTAATGGCATATAGGACCGAGTGAGTATTGGATGATGAAAGATGGACCGGGGTTCCCAGCTATCTACACTAGTGGTAACTCTCCAATAACAAGTGACAAGTGTTGGGTGAACAAATTACAGTTGGGCAATTGATAGGATTGAAATAGCATTAAGACAGAACATCAAGTCTATTAATCATGTAGGCATGTTTTCCATATATAGTCATACGTGCTCGCAATGAGAAACTTGCATAACATCTTTTGTCCTACCAGCTAGGTGGCAGCCGGGCCTCAAGGGAATCTCTCGGTAATTAAGGTACTCCTTTTAATAGAGCACCGGAGCAAAGCATTAACACTTGGTGAAAACATGTGATCCTCATATCTAAGCCTTCCCCTCCCGTTATCCCAGTTGCTGTCACTCTGGGGCCTCGGGTTCCGGACATAGACATGTGCAAACAACTTGTAGATACAATCTAAGCAATAATTATAAAGCTCAAATCTAAGATCATGCCACTCGTGCACTAGTGACAAGCATTGAACACAACAAGATTGCAGCAACAATAACTTCACAAACTTCATAGATAGACTGATCATAATGTAACAATTCATCGGATCCCAACAAACACAACACCGATTACATCAGACGGATCTCAATCATGTAAGGCAGCTCATGAGATCATTGTGTTGAAGTACATGGGAGAGAGGGTACCAACTAGCTATTGCTAGAACCCGTAGTCCATGGGGGAACTACTCACGGAGCATGATGGAGGCGGTGGCGTCGATGGAGAAGCCTTCCGGGGGCACTTCCCCGTCCCGTCGGCGTGCCGGAACAGAGATTATGTCCCCCGAAACAGAGTTTCGTGATGGCGGCGGCGCCCCTGGAGTCTTTCTGGAATATGATCGATTGATGTAGGGTTTTCGTGTCGCGAGGAATATATAGGCGAAAGGGCGGCGCGAGGGGGTGCCTGGGGGGCCCACCCCATAGGGCGGCGCGCCCCCTCCTAGGCCGCGCCCCAGTATGGTCTGGACGCTGTGGGCCTCCCCCTGGCTTGTCCTTCTGGCTCTGTGTGTCCCTCGGAGAAATAGGAGGTTTGGCTTTTGTTTCGTTGAATTCCGAGAATATTGCCCGAACAGCTTTTCTGGAACCAAAAACAGCGAGAAAACGAGAAGCGGCACCTCGACATCTTGTTAATAGGTTAGTCCCGGAAAATGCATAAAATCATTATAAAGTGTGAGCAAAACATGTAGGTATTGTCATAAAACTAGCATGGAACATCAGAAATTATAGATACGTTGGAGACGTATCAGCCGGCCACCTCCCCCTCATATAAGGAGTTGGGGCGGCTAGGGTTTAGGGTAGAACAAGTTTAGTCTAAAAGTTAGGTTATACCTAGTTGCGTGTATTCACGTGTATCATCCCTCCGGGGGTACGGCGCTGCCGTTTATCTATATTATCCGCTTCAAAGGTTCTTGTGTTCATCAAGGATTATCTAGCTCAAGGTTTGAGGCGTATCGTTCGTCGATCCGTTGCTTGCTGGATTCCTTCCCTCTTCTCCAGGCTGTGTTCATTGCGTTGTTGGGAAGTTTTACCACCCCAGGTTCTCGTTGTGAAAGATCGGGCATCAACCTAGGTGGATCGGCTTGGATCCACCGTATCATGTGGTATCAGCTTTCTAGGTTGCTCACGGCGAGGTTTTGTTGATCGATCTCTTCGGATCGGTTTGCATCGGAGAAGATTGGTTCTAGATCGGAGGAGTTTGGCTCTCGGTCCAAGGAGGTTGGTTGGAGGAAGTTTGGAGCTGTTTGGTGCAGTTTGCAGGTCATCCATGGTTGTTTCGGAGGTCAAAATCGCGAAAAATCGAGGCTGGATTCGGGAAGAAGACGAAATTTCGCGACCCGCCCCGGTCCACAGGCCGGTTGACCGGGCTCTGGGCCGGCCGGGCCGGTCCAAACCGTCCCATATGCTGGTGCCAACCGGCCATGCTACTGAGCCGCCCAGCCAAACCGCCGGTCGCCATGCCGGTCTGACCGGGCTCCAGGCCGGTCGTGCCGGCGCCCAGGCCGGTCCAACCGGGACCTGGGCCGGCCCAGCCGTCCCCAGGCCGGTCCAACCAGACTCTGGGCCGGGCAGGCTGCTGCTGCTACTGTTTCATCTCCAGCGCTGTCGGCTATTGATGTTGTTGCTATTGGTGCGTTTTCGGGCGATGTTCTGGGCATAAGGTGTCCTCTTTCGACGAAATCTAGTAAGGTTTTCAATGACTATTTGGACATCTTGAAGGGAGAAGAGCGTCCGCCATCCAGTCTTCGTTGGTATCTACACCGTCTTGCGACAGTTCAGGAGTATGAAGATTGGGAGAGGAACATGGAGTTGGGTTTTGCGCGATGTCGCACATACAATCGGAAGTTCACTGGATCTTATGCATTTTATCTTGCTCAACGGCGTGTGGACGAGGCATTAGACCAATGCTGGCATGCTGCAGTTGACAGAGGTGAATTTGCTTATACTTGGGAGGACTACAAAAATTTCTTCGTAATGGTTTCGTGTTACCATATGTGGAGGAGAGTGAGCAGCCGTCCAGAGTTGTGCATACAATAAAGGAAGTGGGCAAGTGCATAGTTCCTATTCAGGAGGTTGTTCCACTACCAACAGTCAATGAGGGCAAGGTGATATCTTCAGAAGAGAGGAAACCTGGCTCTGATACCAAGAGCACTACTGTGACTGTTGAGGAGGATGTACCATTGAGCGGGCTGAATATGCAACTCAAGACGGTACAAGATGATGCTTGCAAGACAGTTGACAAGGGTCAGCGGTAGAGTTTGTTTCAGACTCAGTGCATTATCAAGGGCAAGGCTTGCAAGTTGATGATTGATGGTGGTAGCTGTACTAATGGAATTAGCAAGGCGATGGTGCCAGCATTGGGGTTGTCTACATGGCGTCTTCCTGAACCTAAGCGTCTTGAGTGGTTGAATAGCTATGGTATGCTGAAGATTACTCACAGGTGCGTGTGCCATTTGCAGTTGATGATTATGTTGATGAGATAGAGTGCGATGTATTGCCATTGGAGGTGTGTGGACAAATACATATTCTTTTATGCATGGTGGCAAACAGCGGACTTTGAAGCCTTTGGGTGATGATCATATCAAGTCTGATGTGGAGTTAGTGCTGCGTAAGGAGAAGTTGCACAAGCCTAAAGTGCAGCTAGAGGTGCATGATGTTCCGAGCATTGATGTTGGTGATGTTTCAGCCATGCCTGTAGATGACAAGCCAGTTCTTGTTGGTGACAAGCCGGATGAAGCTTCACTTGTTGTTGATGTGGATGTTGCAGCATGTGCTACAGTTCCAGTTTGTGTTGATGCCAGTATACAGACTGATGATGCTTGTGCTGATGATATTTTAGTACATGTGGCGCAGATGCGCGTGGGAGGAGTAGGAGGCGACCGCGTCAGTGGAGATAGTGGGTAGCGGCACTACCGTGCTAGGAGTACTGCAGTCCAGTTTTCCGCGACACCGCGGATGCATCGAGGCAAGGATGGACGTGTGAGACATCTATGTGGCCCAGGAATTATACATCTTGTGCAGGGTCATGTGCAGTGACACGGGGGTCCATCAAAACCTCGCAAGAAGAAGGAATTGGCGCCGAAGTCCAAGCTCATGTGGAGAAGAAAGGAGGCGCCAAGTCTTTGTGTCAAGTCAAGCAGGCCGCGAGGGAGGATGTGGTGTGGAAGGCAAGCAAGACTTGAGGACGGCGCGGACGTGTCATGTTCATATCACGTCACCTTTTCCAGAAGACCCTCACGCGTTGGGGACAACGTTCTTGAAGGGGGGAGGATGATACGGGCATGGAGGCCTATGTGGAGCCCAGATTCAGGACTCCACCAGCTTGATTATCTTAGTTTATGTAATGGTCATATATAGGTCAATTAGGGATTTTTAATAAATCGAGTTAGTCTTGGTTTGGGCCTATCCAACCAAGTTAGGTAGGTCCATAGAGGGGCGGCCCAGCTCAGCAAGGGCTGGCCGGCCACCTCCCCTCATATAAGGAGGTGGGGCGGCTAGGGTTTAGGGTAGAACAAGTTTAGTCTAAAAGTTAGGTTATACCTAGTTGCGTGTATTCACGTGTATCATCCCTCCGGGGGTACGGCGCTGCCGTTTATCTATATTATCCACTGCGAAGGTTCTTGTGTTCATAAAGGATTATCTAGCTCAAGGTTTGAGGCGTATCGTTCGTCGATCCGTTGCTTGCTGGATTCGTTCCCTCTTCTCCAGTCTGCGTTCATCGCGTTGTTGGGAGGATTTACTACCCCAGGTTCTCGCTGTGAAAGATCGGGCATCAACCTAGGTGGATCGGCTTGGATCCACCGTATCACTCACTTATCTCCTCCCAAAATACGCCAGGTTGTATTGCTAAACATTGTGACCCGATATTTGCCAAAACATCGGCTTCATCGCTGCTGAGTCTGTTGATATGGTTCACTTCGCATTCATCAAAGAGTTTCTCGAGTTCATGTATACCTCCTTGTACGATATCATGCTGTCATTGACTGCATCGCACTGGTTCATCACCTGTTGAGGCACCAATTGGGAGTCGCCACAAATTTTCAGTCGAGTTGCGCCACATGCTTACGCCATCTCCATCCCATGGATAAGTGCTTCATATTCCGCCTCATTATTCGATGCATTGGGAAACGTCATCCGCAATACATATTTCATCTTGTCTCCTTGGGGAGACACTAGTATCACCCCTGCTCCAGCTCCCTCTATTCTCTTGGACCCGTGAAAGTTCATGGTCCAAGTACTCGACAAATCAGGAGGTCCCGTATTTTGCAGCTCCATCCACTCCACGATGAAATCTGGTAGAATTTGTGACTTTATTGCTTTTCGTTTCTCATATGTGATGTCCCGAGGGGAAAGCTCTATTCCCCAAAGGGAGACACGGCCTGTAGCTTCTGGATTGTTTAAGATGTTTGATAAAGGCGTCTCATTGACCACTATTATTGGATGTGCCGAAAAATAGTGTCGCAACTTTCTTGCGGTCGTAAACACTCCATATGACAACTTCTGATAATGCGGGTAACGTTGTTTTGAAGGCGATAAAACTTCACTGATGAAGTATACCGGCCTCTGAACTCCATGTATTTTCCCTTATTTTTCCCTTTCTACCACAAGAACTGGGCTTACCACATGTGGTGTGGCCGCGATATACAGCAGGAGTGGTTCTTTTTTTCCTTTGGAGCCACCAGGATTGGAGGTGTCGAGATTGTGCGCTTGAGGTGATCGAAAGCCCTCTCTGCTTCTTCGTTCCACTCGAATTTTTCTCCTTGCTTGATGAGCACGTAAAAGGGTAGCGCTTTTTCTCCTAGCCTAGCGACAAATCTGCTCAAAGTTGCGACACGTCCTTCGTTGGCTTCCTCATTGTCACGATGGCTTGTATTTTCTCGGGGTTCGCCTCAATTCCTCTTGCTGATACTAAGTATCCGAGGAGTTCTCCTGCAGGAACGCCGAAGGAACACTTCGTCGGGTTTAGCTTGAGGCGAAACTTGTCGAAGGTTTCCTTAAGATCATCGATCAAAGATAACCCTTTTTTTGTTGTAATGACGACATCTTCAATGTATACTTGAACGTTCTTGCCAATCTGCGTGGCAAGACATTTTTGCATCATCCTCTGATAGGTGACTCCCGTATTTTTCAACCCGAAGGGCATTGTTCTGTAGCAGAACACGCCATAAGGGGTTATAAAAGCTGTTTTGACCTCTCCTTCTTCTTTTAGGCGGATCTGGTTGTAGCCAGAATACGCGTCCAGGAAGGAAAGACGTTCGCATCCTGCCGTGGAGTCGATAATTTGATCGATCCTCGGGAGGGGAAAGTGATCCTTTGGACAATGTTTATTGAGACACCTGAAATCGACGGACATGCGAAGGACGTCAGTGTTTTTCTTCGGGACCGGAACTGGGTTAGCTACCCATGTGGCCTCTATATGCAACTCCCTGATGAAGTTTGCTTCTCGAAGTCGATTAATTTCTGAGAGCATAGCTTTGCGGTTTGGTTCCGAAAAACGCCGCAAAGGTTGTCGAATTGGCCTAGCCCTTGGATCCAGATTAAGAGGGTGCTCGGCAAGTTCCCTGGGTACTCCTGGCATGTCAGCTGGACACCATGCGAAGATTTCCCAGCGCTCACGGAGGAACTCGACGAGCGCGCTTTCCTATGCATTATCCATGTTTGTTGCGATAGCTGTCGTCTTCTTAGGATCCGTTGGGTGAATCTGTACTTCCTTTGAATTCTTAGAGGTGTCGAAGGTTTGCTCCTTCAGCGGCCTCCCTCCATCAGGCAGCACATCATAATCAGTTGTTAACCTTGACGCCATGTATTCTGCCTGCATCCCGAAAGTTTCTGACAACCGATGGAAATCCTTGTCGCACTTATCTGCCAGAGCAAAACTCCCCTTTACTGTAATTGGGCCCTTGGGTCCAGGTAGCCTCCACAACAAGTATGTGTAATGTGGTACCACCATAAATCTGCATAATGTGGTACCGCCATAAATCTCCTAATAGAGCATGATACTGCGACGAAAAATCCATGACTTCGAACTCCAGCTTCTCTCTTCTGTAATTCTCTCGGGTGCCAAACTGAACGTCGAGATTGATCTTTCCCAATGGATAACTTGGCTTCTCGGGCATGATGCCATGGAAACGTGTGTTAGTTGGTGTTAAATTCGCCAAGGATATGTTCATCTTCCTCAATGTATCTACATAGATAAGGTTTAAGCTGCTCCCTCCATCTATGAACACACGTGAAACATCGAATCCTGCAATCACCGCTGGCAGGATCAAAGCTGACTACCCTGGTCGTGGAACTTGCTGTGGTTGGTCCGCTATGGTGAAACCGATGTCCTGTGCCGACCAATTGAGGTACTCAATAGGTTGTGGAGGCATCTTCTCTTCCATGTAGACTTGTCGCGAAATCACCTTCTGGGTCCTATTCGAAGGTCTGCCCTTCTGTATCATCGACACTGCTCCGGTTGTATCAATATAAGGACCATTAGTTGGGGCTGCCGCCAGTTGCAGCCGGTGTCAATTTTCATCGGTAATTGCGAGTGGAGGTGGAAGGTGAATCTCGCTTCTTGGCCCTTGAGGGTTCCTGCGTAGTGCCTGCGCATTGGTGTGTCCTGCGTATCTATGCAATGCTAGGAAAGTTCGGCAGTCCTTCTGTAGATGGCCCAACTGTCTTTTCCCATTATTATCAAGAAATAAGTGCATCTGACACGGTCCGTTCAGGATATCCTCGAGTGATACATACGGCCCTTGGAACCTTGGTCCACTGTTTTTCCTATTTTGTCGGGGAGCATCCCTGTAGTCACTGCGCTGGTCGTTGCTTCTCTGATAGTCCTCTCGATTATTTCCTCCACTATTTCCTCGAAAACCAGCCGCTACTTGTCCAGGGCCATCATAGTCTGAGAATTGTCGAGAAAAACGTCGCCTATTTTGATTGTTTCTGTTGCGGTCGTCGTCGGGTGACCTGTGCCGTTTGTTTTGAACAACATCTTCTCCATCTGCCCAGCGATTCGCTATTTCCATGAGTGCTTCTATTGTTTTCGGGTTAGTCCTACCCAAATCCTCGATTAGGTCCTTTCTTCGGATCCCTGCAACAAACACATCTATTGCTCTTTCGTCTGATATGTTTTCTGCCGAATTTTTGATAATGTTCCATCTCTGGATGTACGTCCTCATTGGCTCATCAAACTTCTGCCTGCAGGCCCTCAGCTACTCTATTGATGCAGGTTTCTTGCACGTGGATAGAAATTTTTTCACAAACATGTTCTCAAAAGTTTCCCAGCTGTTGATGGATCCTGCTGGTAGCTTTTTTATCCATGATCTTGCGGCTCCGCTTAGGTGGACCTGGATGCTCTGCATGACAGTTGCTTTAGTTTCACCTGTCAACTTCACTATCTCCAGATAGTCGACTAACCAATCCTCAGGGTCCTGCAAACCATCGAATTTTTTGTAGTTGTCGAGTAACTTAAACCCAGACGGAACCCGAGTTTTACGAACTCGTCGGGTAAAGCAAGGGAGCCCACACATATCCTCCTCATCTACTTCTGGTGAGTGCTGATGTTCTCTTCTTTCTTGCCGTGCTCTATCGACTCGCGCTTGCGTTGTTGTGTCTCTTGCGTCACCTGTCCTTGGAGGATCTTAGGTTACTGCGGCGGGTCGCGGACTATTTCGCCTTGGAGCACCTTCGGGTGGTGCGCTTGTATTTGCGAATTTTGTTTCCATGGCCCCAACTCCTGCCATACCCATGTTGTACAACGCTTCTCTTGAATCTCCAGGAGGTGGCCTGGATGCTAATATGTAAGCCTGAGTTGCCTATTCAATATCTCTTCTTGATCTGTTTGGTTCTAATCCCACCTATACGTGTACTTATTTTGCATGGAATTTTAATGGAGCAACGAGAAGTACCACTTCGTGGAACACAGGCCGATCAATTCATGGAGTCAAGCTAATCATGTGACGCCTACATGCATGAAACGATGACGGCATGGAAAAACCTGATCCAACCTGACAACACTTTCGGCATGGCGTGTGACTCTATCGCTGCGACTTTGGCTGACATAACAGTTCAATCGGCTCGGACTGGGGATAAAGGTGCGCCCACCCGACAATCTACCGGACATCCGAAGTACCATGACCCTGCCGCGCCGCCGCGCTCGGGGTTCCCCCATCGCACACATACGGTGACAAACTCGTCATCCGACAGAAGGACCATCAGGTGCTATATTTTTAATTAATTATTACTGGCAAAATTTATTTCGTAAAATACTTTTTCGGCTCGTACTATTATTTGCACGCAGTTTTTTGCGTCATAATATAACTGCAGATCGGTAATAAGCTTCGACTAATTTGATGTGTCGGCCACGTTTGCCATCACGCGCCCACCGTTGCGCACTCGACATCATGCACCTCGCCACGCTCGGGGGCTCACCCATCGCGGATCCACCACATCAACTGCATCCTCTTCAGCGACTACTTCTGGGCAGGCGTCGCGCGACTACATCGATTGTGTCCGTCGCATGACCTGCTTGCACATCGATTTTGCCGTTGCCGATAAAAAAAGCTAAGTGTTTCTATTCCGAGAGTCAATTATCATTTAATTTCGTCACACCTGAATACTTGGGGGCTGCACCATTACAATATTACAGCAAATACACCCAGCACTGGGAGCCGTGCCATTACTTTGTTACCACAAATACACTAGATTACTTGGTGAATTTCTTTTCATCGCCTCTGGATATATCTTCTTCGGGTCCGTGGATTTATTTTCGTCTTAGTGAAATTACGTTCTTCGGATCAGTGGAGTCATCTTCTTCGGCTTATTGGATTTTTCTTCATCGGATTCATCTTATAAGATTCATCTATATGAATATTACTGGCTTACTCTTATACAACATTACCCGAGGCGTTTCGGTCACTAGATTTATCATTGAGGATTATTACTGGATTTATTTTCTTCGGCGGATTCATCTTCTATATTCTTCGGTTCAATGGATTAATCTTCTATAATTATTACTGGAACTATTTTCTTCGGATCAATGGATTCATCTTCTATGATATCAGCGGATTCATCTTCTATGGTTATTACTTGGATTCTTCGGGTCAATGGATTCATCCTCTATGATATCGATGGATTTATCTTCAATATATGCTCTATATTTAATGGCGTAATCTTCAATATGGATTCATCTCAAATACTTGATCTGGGGTTCATCTTCATATATTATTGTCTATGGCTTCATCCTAAATGGCTTTACCAAATATGACGCCGCGACTCCATCAACTTATTTCGACGTCACGCCTAACGCTCGGGGGCTCGACAACGATTTCGCCTCGGGTCACGACAGCGACACAACAATCATGACATCACCTCAGCAACGCTCGGGGGCTCGGCTATTTCTTCATCAACAATTTCGCGGCATCCACTTTTGCTATTTGGTGGTTTCTACTTTGGCTAGATTTCTTATCTACACTCGAAGACTTCATCATGCATTGACTTCGTCGTGTCCAAAAAGCTAAGTGTTCTTTTATTTTGCACAAAGTTAATTGTCGTTTACTTTCGTCGCACCCGACACTCGGGGGCTGCGCGGCATATATTCACTTTACATATCATCGAATCTGAGCATCTGACACCGCATGCGAAAAAGAGAGTCAAGGGAAAGATAGAAAAAGTTTGTTTATTTATGCAGGAGAAAGCTGACGAAATTGTCTACAAGAGAGAACCCGACGAAATTGTCCAAAGGGAGAACTCGACGAAATTGTCTTCAAGAAAGAATAGGACCCGAAGAATTATCTTCAAAAAGGTACCGAAAAATTATCTTCAAGAAGGTCCCGAAAAATTGTCCTCAAGGAGGACCCGAAGAATTGTCCTCAGGGAGGACCCGAAGAATTGTCCTCAGGGAGGACCCGAAGAATTGTCCTCAAGGAGGACCCGAAGAAATTTTCTTCAAGGAGGAACTCGACAAAATTTTCATCAAGGCGGAACCCAAAAAAAAAGAAGGTGGACAAATCTTTGGGTACATTGACTCGTCATATTGTTCCGAGCAAGAGCATCGGTGATGTACCCGACAATATAGAATAACCAATATATTCGGCTGTCTCATCAAGCCCGAGAGAAAAATAGAAGAACCCGCAAAATAGGTCATTGCATCAGCCGAACAAGGCACTTAACAAAATATTCTCAGAGCGCCAAAGACGCGAACAATCTCTGAATGCCGCAAACTCTGCGAAGGTAAGACCCCAGATCCGTTCTGAGCGGCGTGGCACCGTCTCTGACATCGGTTTGCTACTTTTTTCCGTATCAACAGATACGAAGAAAAATCCTAACGGACGCGTTAGGTACCCGATAAAACATGACTGGGACTCGACAGAATGGTAAAACCTTAAGCGGCACCTGTCGAGTTAACACCGGTATCCCGGGATCATGTCCGGAGACGTGATCTTGAAGTAGGTTTTTGCGGATTGCCACTAGAGCGGTTAACTAGTACCGATCCGTCGGATGAACTAGCCCCAATTACCATTATCCCTGTACAATATAGATATGGATGTCAAATAAAAATAGCAACGTCCTGGAGTCGATAAAAAGAGGGGCTGCGCCCAGAAATATAGTCAAGTTCTTTATCGAGTAGTACAACCTGAGCCTATGCCTAGGTGCAAGCACCTGCCCATACGCTCGGGGGCTACTCTTATCGAGAGTATTGTTCACCCTCCCGATAAGATACAAGAAAGCGGAAAAATTGTGGTGTCGATTAAAAGCAAGTTGAGCCTACACCCAAGTGCAAACACTTGGCTGTAGCCCCGGGGGCTACTCCCATCGGGAGCGCTGATCGCGCACCCGATAGAAAGATAACTTCGACAGCATCTATGACAATCAAGGTTTGTAGACTCAACTCGATTCTACGACTCGAGTGGAGCCTACTCCCATCGGGAGCACATGGATTTCATCAAGTCTTCCAGAAATATAGTTAAGTTCTTCATCGAGTAGTACAACTTGAGTCTATGCCTAAGTGCAAGCACTTCCCCATAGACTCGGGGGCTACTCCCATCGGGAGCGCTGCCGCGCACCCGATAATTTCAAGAATCTTCGACATCATCTACGCTACACATGATCTACGAGATGGACCTCGCCTTGTATTTCTTCGACTTCGGAGATGGTTATGCTTGGAGTTTCTACGCAAGTCTTCGACTTTCCTATAAACTCGGGGGCTACTGACATGGGCATACCCTTCGGGTACCCATTATTAGTATACCTGGCTCGGCCCAATATGGAGAAGAACAAATATGGAGAAGGCCCAACAAGGCAACCCGAAGAAGTAGTCGACTAGGACTCTTGCAAAACCCTAGGCTGGTTGCATATCTAAAGCTAGCCAGGGCACCCGAAATAAGGGGGACAACAGATAGAGAGAATATAGACAACATAGCTCCGCCTACGGTGGCACCCTGTAACATACTTATGATGATATACTGGATTGCTAGCAGCACGTAGGGATCCTCCACCGAGGGGACCCGAAGCTGGGTACGTCGTGTGCCAAATCTCGCTCCCGGAATCTTCATCGTCGCTCTCTCTCGAAACCCAAGTCTACAATACATAGGCATTGCCGAGGTGATCCCTCGTCACCATGTATCCAGCTTCCGGTGTTTTGGGGATGATGTTTCCTCTTGTGTCTATCGACATAAAAGACATGTCGAGGTTTTGGATCAGATTCTCCCGCTCTCCCTCAGGTATATGTTGCAACCGAGATCTTCCTCTATCACGAGTTGCTCTATGGTTATCTCCCGAGGTTCCTGATTGTCGACTTTGCTCCGCTCTTCGCCTACTCGACGCGGAGGCTGCAGCTTTCCTTTTCTCAAGTATCACCCTTTGTTTTTCCAACTCTCAGCCGGCACGCGCGATTCTATATTGGTATGCTTGCAGCTCTTCCACCGTGGCCGTGGTGGTCATCGGATCTGTGTCGTTCATGGCTCTTGATGCTCTGTCCCAAGCTGCTTGCAAAAGTGGTAACCTCTGGAGAGGTGTAGGCCCGACATACTTGCTGCCCAAACCTCACGTGAGATCAGCGGGATCGATGTATGGATTTACCAAAAAATCGAAAGCCTCTGATGTTTCGTCCTCTTGACGACTTGGCTCACCAATCACACAAACTTGATGGTATGTTGGGCATTGTACATTCATCTTCGGGGTCGGTCACACCGTCATAACGATAGGCGAAGACCTCCCGAATAGAAGTAGATCTGTCGATGAAGTTGAAGCTGTCGATGCTTTCCGAGTCGCTATCCAGATCGGAGTCCGTGAACGACCCGAAAGACATCCCGACAAACAAATTGGCGAGATCTCCGCCGGCGGCGGGCTTGATGCAGCTTGTCGACGATATTTCCTCATCGCTTGACTTGATTGACGACGATGATCCCGAGAAATCGAAACCAACCGCTAACGGTACCGAACGAATCGGTGCCGCTAAACTATGTGATCCCTCTTTCCCGACGCAGAAGTGGAAGCTCCCGAATTTCATCTCCATTGGCTCTTCCAGATAGGCATATGCATCCAAATGGGCGGGAGGGTGAGGAACAAAATCAACAAGACTAGTTTTTATCTGCTTACCTCCGTCTATCGTGTTGCTTGCCACCGAAGATGTCGACGATGTTGAACGTGCCATCGAGATCAGCTCCTTGTCGCCTCTAATCCCCACAGATGGCGCCAATTGACAAGGTATAGACTTGTCAATGCCTACAAGTTGTAGACTAGGGTTTCGTGGAAAGTAGAGGGCAAGTAGATCTCGAAGGTTTCACCCGAAAAGGTGCTCGACTTCTAAAAACTAGGGTTGTGTTGACCATGATTCGATCCTTTCTTTCTCCCTCGACTCCCCCTTATATAGGAGGCGGAGCCGAGGGTTTCGTGATACACAAGTTACAGAACAGCGGGAGACTCTTTGAGTTCGTCCCGTATAATTAGAAGTCTCTATTCCCAACATATCTCTAACTTCCAAATCGACGCTTTATTAGGCCCATTGGGAATGCCTATGTCAGGGGTGGTGGCACGCCCTCCCTGCCTGGGCGCGCCACCAGGCCTCTTTTGGCCCTCTTGGCCCATCTTGTGAGCTCCAAGCGCTCCAGATGCTTTTGTTGATGAAATATTGACATCCCCAAAATTCTAGCTCAATTTAACTTCGTTAAGATCCTGAAAGTAAAAAATACATAAAATATGGTTTTTCTGTCCTGCAGAGTTATAAGAGAATCTCTAGAAGACCCCCCATATCGGTGTCGAAACGCAACCTCGGGCCGATATGGGGGGTTTCAAACATTTTTTGGGCCAGACCAGAACCCGCATCGGTGGTCTGGCCTGGAAAACGGATCCAGGCCGCAGCCCAAACCGCCGAAAAGCCTGCATATATAGAGGTCGGCGTGGTGGATGGGGGGGGGCGAACCCCATCCGCTCCTCCGCCTCCCGCCGACGTCAAATCGTCGCCCCGCCGGCGACCAATCGACCAGGTCGCGTGTAGATCGAGCATCCCCACCTCCCGTCGACGATGATGGTGGTGGGGCACGGGCGCGGGTGCAGACAGATAGCCGCGACGGAAGCTCCACCGAGCGCGGTGGGAGCTCCACCGCTCGTTCCGCCGGCGAGAATATGGAGATGGAGAAGATCAAGTCCGGTGTGGCGCTGATACGTCTCAAATGTATCTATAATTTTTGATGATCCATGCTTGTTTTACACCAATTTATATATGTTTTGTTCATGCTTCGTTGCACTTTTATACATTTTCCGTCACTAACCTATTAACAAGATGCCACAGTGTCAGTTCCCTGTTTTCTGTTGTTTTGTATTTCAGAAAATTGTACAAGAAATATTCTCGGAATTGGACGAAACAAAATCCAAAGTCAATATTTTACCGTAACGAAGACGAAGTCTGAAGGGGGTCGAAGAAAGGAAGCAGGGCGGCCAGACCACACCTAGGCGCGGCCTGGGCCTGGCCCGCGCCTAAGGGTGGTGTGCCCCCCCTAGGGCTCCACCGACCTCGCCCTTCCGCCTATTTATTCACGATCTCGGGAAAACCCTGAACACCCGAGCCTCCATCCATAAAAAGTTCCGTCGCGGCCGCCATCGCGGAACCTAGCTCGGGAGGGTTCTGAAGCTCTTCCCGGCACCCTGCCGGAGGGGCAAATCATCGCCGGAGGCATCTACATCGCCATGCCTGCCTCCGAAGTGATGTGTGAGTAGTTCATCCCTGGACTATGGGTCCATAGCAGTAGCTAGATTGTTGTCTTCTCCAATTTGTGCCTCATGTTTAGATCTTGTGAGCTGCCCTACATGATCAAGATCATCCTTATGTAAGCTACATGTTATGTTTTCCACTACAAGAAAAGTTGCCATAGCCGACGAAGTGAAAGTCGCGTCGTGGTTGCTCACCATAGCCGACGACTTTTGCTCTCTCTGTGGTGCATGTCAAAACTTTTTTTCTCGTTTTTGAGGCCACCTAGCCCGACGAAAACGTGGAAAACGTCGCGTATGGTGGCCCGGGACGTGGTGCATGATGAATTCTTGGGTGCGTCGGCCGAGTCAACGCAGATCCGCACCGCCCAGGGATGTAGGGCCCAGATGGCAGCCTCTCTAGCATTGTTTTTTCTCGATTGCGCCATCTCATTCAACGCTCTCCGATCGAGCCGTTTTACGATGCTAGATCATGGGTCCCGCATGTCATCCTCTATGAACGAAAATTCTTTCTTTTCTTGGATTTTTTTGACCCCCTGATTTCTGGCTACTTCCTTTTTCTGTTGATCTCGTGCCGCCTTGAAAACGTTGAGACCGCTGCTGCAAAATGGGACCCGCATGTCATGTGCTATGAGCAATCAAGTTTCTTTTCTTGGAGTTATTTTTGGCACCTGATATTTGGTCACTTGCCTTTTTCTTTCGATCACGTGCCGCCTCTGAAACGTTGATACCGCTACTGCTAAATTGGACCCGCATATCATCCTCTATGTACAATCAAGTTTCTTTTTTTGGAGTTATTTTTGGCACCTGATATTTGGGCACTTGCCTTTTTCTTTCGATCCCGTGCCGCCTCTGAAACATTGAGACCGCTGCTGCAAATGGAACCCGCATGTCATCCTATATGTACAATAAAAGTTTCTTTTTTTGGATTATTTTGGCTCCTGATATTTAGTCACTTGCCTTTTTCTTTCAATCTCATCCCGCCTTTGAAACGTTGAGACCGCTGCTGCAAAAATGGACATGTATGTCATCCTCTATGTACAATCAAGTTTCTTTTCTTGGAGTTATTTTTGGCACCTGATATTTTGTCACTTGCCTTTTTCTTTCGATCCCGTGCCGCCTCTGAAACGTTGATACTATTGCTGCAAAATGGGACCCGCATGTCATCCTCTATGTACAATCAAGTTTCTTTTCTTGGAGTTATTTCTGGCACCTGATATTTGATCACTTGCCTTTTTCTTTCGATCTCATGCCGCCTCTCAAACGTTGAGTAAGTTGTTGCAAAATGGGACCCGCATGTCATCCTCTATGTACAATAAAAGTTTCTTTTTTTGGATTATATTTGGCTTCGGATATTTGGTCACTTGCCTTTTTCTTTCGATCTCATGCCGCCTTTGAAACATTGAGACCGCTGCTGCAAAATGGGACCCGCATGTCATCCTCTATGTATAATAAAAGTTTCTTTTCTTGGATTATTTTTCACCCTCTGATTTTTGGCTATTTCCTTTTTCTTTCGATCCCCTGCATCCTTTGAAATGTTGAGGATGATGTTGCCTCATGGGTCCCGCATGTCATCCTCTATGTACAATCAAATCTCTTTTCTTGGAGTTATTTTTGGCACCTGATATTTGGCCACTTGCCTTTTTCTTTCGATCCCATGTCACATTTTAAACGTTGAGACTGTTGCTGTAAAATGGGACCCGCATCATCCTCTATGTACAATCAAGTTTCTTTTCTTGGATTATTTTTGGCTCCTGATATTTGGTCACTTGCTTTTTTCTTTCGATCTCATGCCGCCTTTGAAACATTGAGGACGTTGCTGGCCCATGGATCTCGCATGTCAGCCTCTGTGAACAATAAACCTTTCCTTTTTTGGATTGATTTTTTACCCATGATTTCTGGCTATTTGCCTTTTTCTTTTGATCCCCTACCCCCTTTGAAACGATGAAGACGACTGTCGGCGGTTCGGTCCCACATGTCACCCTCTATGAAAAATAAAAGTTTCCTTTGATGGATTTATTTTTGACCCCTAATTAATTTCTGGATGTTTCCTTTTTCTTGGATTAATTTTGGCTCCTGATATTTGTTCACTTGCCTTTTTCTTTCGATCTCATGCCGCCTTTGAATGTTGAGACCGCTGCTACAAAATGGATCCATATGTCATCCTCTATGTACAATAAAAGTGTCTTTTCTTGGATTATTTTTGGCTCCTGATATTTGGTCACTTGCCTTTTTCTTTCGATCTCATGCCGCCTCTGAAACGTTGAGACCGCTGATGCAAAATGGGACCAGCATGTCATCCTCTATGTACAATAAAAGTTTCTTTTCTTCGATTATTTTTGGCTCCTGATATTTGGTCACTTGCCTTTTTCTTTCGATCTCATGCCGCCTTTGAAACTTTGAGGAAGATGTTGGCTCCTGGATCCCGCATGTTAGCCTCTTTGAACAATAAACCTTTCCTTCCTTGGAGTTATTTTGACCCCTAATTTCTGGCTATTTTTCCTTTTTTTTAGATCCTGTGCCGCCTTGGAAACGTTGAGGATGCTGCTGCCTCATGGGTCCCGCATGTCATCCTCTCAGAATGATAAATGTTTCTTTTCTTGGATTGTTTTACCAACTAATTTTTGGTTTATTTTTTCTTTCGATCCCCTACCGCCTTTCAAACATTGACAACGGCTAGCTGGCTCATGGGTCCCTGATGCCAGCCTCCCCGTACAAGAAACATGTGATATCTTGATTATTTTGCAGACAATAAATAGTGTATTTCGCTCTAAGCTATTGCAAACGGATACGTTAAATCTTTATTTTTACATAAACTTATATGTTGAATCTCCTTGTTTTTTGTTTTTGTGAAGCATAGGACTTTCCTGTTTTGGAGTGGGCTGAAATTGTACGAGTCAAAAGGCGTCCAGCAGGATAGTTCGAAGGCCCGGATGGCTAGATGCAGCGCCAATTGAAATCTTTCTTTTCGTGGATTGTTTTTACCCCTGATTTCTGGCTACGTCCTTTTTCTTTTGGTCTTGTGCCGCCTTTGAAACGTTGAGACCGCTGCTGACGAGGGATCACCTCGTCAATGCCTACGTATTGTAGACTTGGGTTTCGGGAGAGAGCGACGATGGAGATTCCGGGAGCGAGATTAGGCACACGAAGTACCCAGCTTCGGGTCCCCTCGGTGGAGGATCCCTACGTGCTGCTAGCAATCCAGTATATGGTCATATGTATGTTTACAGGGTGTCGCCATAGGCGGAGCTATGTTGTCTATCTCGTCTCCCCCTCTATCGGGTGCCCTGGCTGGCTTTATATATGCAACCAGCCTAGGGTTTTACAAGAGTCTTAGTCGACTACTTCTTCGGGTTGCCTTGTTGGGCCTTCTCCATACTGGGCCGAGCCAGGTATCCTAATAATGGGTACCCGAAGGGTATACCCATGTCAGTAGCCCCCGAGTGTCTAGGTAAGTCGAAGACTTGCGTAGAGACTCCAAGCATAACCATCTCCGAAGTCAAAGAAATACAAGGCGAGGTCCATGTCGTAGATCATGTGTAGTGTATATGATGTCGACGATTCTCGAAATTGTTTTTCTGTCGGGTGCTGATACGTCCCAAACGTATCTATAATTTCTTATGTTCCATGCTACTTTTATGATGATACTCACATGTTTTATACACATTATATGTCATATTTATGCATTTTCCGGCACTAACCTATTGACGAGATGCCGAAGAGCCGATTCTTGTTTTTTGCTGTTTTTGGTTTCAGAAATCCTAGTAAGGAAATATTCTCGGAATTGGACGAAATCAACGCCCAGGGTCCTATTTTTGCACGAAGCTTCCAGAAGACCGGAGAGGAAACGAAGTGGGGCCACCAGGTGGCGACACGCCAGGGCGGCGCGGCCTGGACCCTGGCCGCGCGGCCCTATTGTGTGGGCCCCTCGTGACCCTCCCGACTCTGCCCTTCCGCCTACTTAAGGTCTTCGTCGCGAAACCCCCGATGCCGAGAGCCACGATACGGAAAACCTTCCGGAGACGCCGCCGCCGCCAATCCCATCTCGGGGGATTCAGGAGATCGCCTCCGGCACCTTGCCGGAGAGGGGAATCATCTCCCGGAGGTCTCTTCATCGCCATGATCGCCTCCGGAACGATGTGTGAGTAGTCCACCCCTGGACTATGGGTCCATAGCAGTAGCTAGATGGTTGTCTTCTCCTCATTGTGCTATCATGTTAGATCTTGTGAGCTGCCTATCATGATCAAGATCATCTATTTGTAATTCTTCATGTTGTGTTTGTTGGGATCCGATGAATATTGAATACTATGTCAAGTTGATTATCAATCTATCATATATGTTATTTATGTTCTTGCATGCTCTCCGTTGCTAGTAGAGGCTGCGGCCAAGTTGATACTTGTGACTCCAAGAGGGGGTATTTATGCTCGATAGTGGGTTCATGCCTCCATTAAATGCGGGACGAGTGACGAGAAAGTTCTAAGGTTGTGGATGTGATGTTGCCACTAGGGATAAAACATCAATGCTTTGTCTAAGGATATTTGTGTTGATTACATTACGCACCATACTTAATGTAATTGTCATGTTGTTTACAACTTAATGCGGAGGGGTTCGGATGATAACTTTGAAGGTGGACTTTTTAGGCATAGATGCATGCTTTGGATAGCGGTCTATGTACTTTGTCGTAATGCCACGATTAAATCTCATAGTACTCATCATGATATATGTATGTGCATTGTTATGCCTTCTTTATTTGTCAATTGCCCAAGCTGTAATTTGTTCACCCAACATCTGCTTATCTTATGGGAGAGACACCACTAGTGAACTGTGGACCCCGGTCCTATTCTTTACATCTGAAATACAATCTACTGCAATTGTTCTTTATTGTTCTTCGCAAACAATCATCATCTTCCACACAATACGTTTAATCCTTTGTTTACAGCAAGCCGGTGAGATTGACAACCTCACTGTTACGTTGGGGCAAAGTTCTGTGATTGTGTTGTGCAGGTTCCACGTTGGCGTCGGAATCCCTGGTGTTGCGCCGCACTACACTCCGCTGCCATCAACCTTCAACGTGCTTCTTGACTCCTACTGGTTCGATAAACCTTGGTTTCTTACTGAGGGAAACTTGCTGCTTGTGCGCATCACACCTTCCTCTTGGGGTTCCCAACGGACGTGTCAACTACACGCATCAAGCAAATTTCTGGCGCCGTTGCCGGGGAGATCAAGACACGCTGCAAGGGGAGTCTTCCACATCCAATCTCTTTACTTTGTTTTTGTCTTGCTTTACTTTATTTACTGCTTTGTTTGCTCTTATATCAAAAACACAAAAAATTAGTTGCTAGTTTTACTTTATTTAGTGTCTTGTTCTCTATATCGAAAACACAAAAAAAATTAGTTACTTGCATTTACTTTATTTAGTTTGCTTTATTTACTACTGCTAAAAATGAGTGTTCCGGAAATTGAAGTTCGTTCCTTTGAGCAACAAGGGGGAGAAAGTTTTAAAGATGCTTGGTATAGAATTAGCGATGCTCATCATAGGTGCATTAAGAAACACTCCACTATTATACTACTTAGGAACTTTTATGCTAGTATCTCTAGTTGGAATAGGTATGTTCTTGATACTCTTGCGGGAGGTAATTTCCTAGGCACTCCTGCTTTAGAAGCTAGTTGCATTATTGAGAGTCTAGTTGGAATACCACCTGTTAATGAAGCTAAAATTGAAATCTCTCTTGAAGATGTCATGAATAAGTTGGAGGCCATAGAGAAAGATCTTCCAAGTATTGAGACTAAATTGGGAATATTACTTAATAGCACTAATAAACTTGATAAATCTCTAGGTGGAATTAATGAGAGAATTGCTGTTTTAGAAACTTGTGCTACTCATGATCATCGAACCCATAGGATTAGTGAACTTGAAGAAGCTATGGGAACCTTGGGTTCAACTTTTTCTTCTCTTAAGTTTAAGGAGAAAGCTTATGTGGGTAAGGAGCAAAAATTCATGTATGCCTCTAAAGTGCCTAAGCCAAAAAGTTATTATAGGCCTAAAATTGATAAAGCCCTTAGCACCACTACGGATGGGGGAGCATCTAAGATACCTATTGATGTTGATGCTTCACCTCTTGACAATACTTGATACACACTTTCTGCGCCTAGTTGAAAGGCGTTAAAGAAAAGCGCTTATGGGAGACAACCCATTATTTTACTTCTGCACTTTATTTTATATTTGAGTCTTGGAAGTTGTTACTACTATCAGCAATAGGATATATAATACCAGCTTCAAGAAGTCGTAATACCTCATTTCTTACCACATCCTTCATCTTAGGAATTAGACGACGCTGAGGTTCAACAACTGGCTTCGCATCATCTTCCATATTAATGGCGTGTTGGCAAATAGAGGGAGAAATCCCCTTCAAGTCATCAAGAGTATAGCCAATAGCACCTCGGTGTTTCTTCAATATTTGCAATAATCTTTCTTCTTCAAACTCTGTAAGCTTAGAACTAATAATAACAGGATATATTTTCTTATCATCAATATGAGCATATTTAAGATTATCGGGCAAAGGCTTTAAATCAAAAACGGGATCTTCCTTTGGTGGCGGTGTTGTACCCAAGTCTTCCACTTGGTAAATCATGCTTGAGAATAGGTTGGCGAAGAAAAATCTCCTCAAGCTCATCTCTTTCTTTCCTAAAAACTTCACTCTCGCTATCCTCCAAATGTTGCTTGCAAAGGATTATTAGGAACAAGAACAATAGATGCACTGCTTGCTCCATTTTAAAATCATTACTAGGCAAATCAGCTTTATAAGGAGTTTTAGTAAATTTAGAGAAGTTAAACTCATAAGATTCACCAGCAAATTTAGTCAAAATTTTCTCTTTCTTGCAATCTATAATAGCTCCACAAGTATTTAGAAAAGGTCTACCAAAAATGATAGGACAATAATCACTAGCAGACAGAACCAAGTACCAAAAAGTCAGCAGGATATTTAATCTTACCACATAGAACTTCCACATCTCGAACAATACCAATTGGAGAAATAGTTTCTCTATTGGCCAGCTGAATAACCACATCAATATCTTCAAGTTTACAAGAATCAATTTCGTGCATAATCTCCGTGTAAAGCTCATAAGGAATAGCACTAACACTTGCACCAATATCACATAAACCATAATAGCAATGATCACCAATTCTAACAGATATCATAGGAACACTAGCTTGTTTGGGTTTATTAGGATGTGAAACAATATTAGAAGCATCTTCACAGAAAATAATATGACCATCCTCCACATTTTCAGTCACAAGATCTTTAACAATTGCAACAGCAGGTTCAACTTTTATTTGTTCTTCAGGTTCTATAGGTTTCTTTTCACTTTTATGAACTGCACTATTTATAACAGAGTACTCTTTCATTTTAGCAGGAAAAGGAGTTTTTTCAATATAAGCTTCAGGAATAACACGATCAGCAGTTTCAACTACAACACACTTATTAATAGATGAATCAATTTTATCTTTATACGGTTCATGATACTTATCAAAATTCTTCTTAGGCAATTCATCATGAGAGGCAAAAGCTTTATAAAGGTTTGCGGCAACTTGAGAATCAAGACCATATGTAGCACTCATATTACGAAATGTATCGGTATCCATAAAAGCTTCAATGCATTTATAATCATAAATTATACCGATTCTCTATCTTTGCCGTTCTCCCAACCTTCGGTATTTTCTTGGATCCGATCAAGAAGGTCCCTTTTAAACTCTTCTTTATTGCGTGTAAATGATCCAGAACAAGAAGTATCCAAGCAAAGTCTTGTCTTGAAAAGAAAGTCTTGCATAGAAATTATCAATAATAACATTACCAGGAAGCTCATGAATGGGGCATTTGAGCATTAAAGACTTCAATCTCCCCCAAGCTTGGGCAATACTCTCTCCATCATGAGGCCAGAAATTATATATGCGGTTCCGATCTTTGTGAATTTCACTTGGAGGATAAAATTTGGAATAAAATAAAGGCACAATGTCCTCCCAATCAAGAGAATCACCATTCTTCAGCAGTTTATACCAATGCGCCGCTTTACCAGACAGCGATATAGAGAATAGTTTCTTCCTAACTTCATTCATAGCAATACCTGCACATTTGAATAACCCGCATAATTCATGCAAAAACAGTAAATGATCACCAGGATGGACGGTTCCATCCCCTTCATAGCGGTTATCCATAACATGTTCAATAATTTTCGTAGGTATTTTATATGGTATTACTTCCTCACCTGGCGCCTCATCCACTACCGTTGCGGTAGTAGTAGATTTCCCAAATAGAAATTGAAGAGAAGATCTCTCCATGATGACTTATAGCAGCGAGCGAGAAATAAAATCAGCACAAACGGTAAAGGTTTCCTTACCAATTCCGCTTACCAATAGCGCTTCACTCCCCGGCAACGGCGCCAGAAAATAGTCCTGATGACCCACAAGTATAGGGGGTGTATCGTAGTATCTTCGATAAGTAAGAATGTCGATCCCAACGAGGAGCAGAAGGTGTTGACAGGCAGTTTTGGTGAAGGATTCACTGTAAATGCTCACAGACAAGTATTCAGGGGGTTTTGATGTAACAGATGAATAAAGTACAAGTAAGTAAAGTGCGAGAGAAATAATTGCAGCGAGTGGTCCAATCCTTTTTAGCACAAAGGACAAGCCGGTTTGTTTACTTATAATGACCAAACGTTCTCGAGGACACACGGGATTTTAGTCTAGTGCTTTCGCTACATACAGTTGATTAATCTTCATTGTTTTGATAAGTGTTGTGTGGGTGAACCTATGCTAATGTACCGCCCTTCCTAGGACTAATACATACTTGTGATTATACCCCTTGCAAGCATCCGCAACTACAAGAAAGTAATTAAGATAAATCTAACCACAGCCTTAAACTGTGAGATCCTGCGATCCCTCCTGCATCGATATACCAACGGGGGTTTAGGTTTCTGTCACTCCGGCAACCCCGCAATTGGCAAAAGAGTACAAGATGCATTCCCCTAGGCCCATAAATGGTGAAGTGTCGTGTAGTCGACGTTCACACGACACCACTAGAAGAATAACACCACAACTTAAATATCATAACATTGAATATTACTCAACCATAGTTCACTACTAACAATTAGACTTCACCCATGTCCTCAAGAACTAAACGAACTACTCACGAGACATCATATGGAACATGATCAGAGGTGATATGATGATGAATAACAATCTGAACATAGACCTTGGTTCAATGGTTTCACTCAATAGCATAAACAACAAGTAGAAATCAGTATCGGGAGATTTTCCCCTATCAAACAATCAAGATCAAACCCAAATTGCTACAGCGGTGACGATGTCCAGCGGTAGAGATGGCGGTGATGATGGTGGAGATGATGATGATGGTGATGGAGATGATGTCCAGCTCGATGGCGGTGACGATGGCGTCGATTGCCCCCTCCGGGAGGGAATTTCCCCGGCGGATTCCTGCCCGCCGGAGAGCTCTTTTCTCTCTGGTGTTCTCCGCCCCGCAGAGGCGGCTGTAACCCTCCGTGAGGATTCCTCTGTGGCTTAGGTCTTCGGGACGAAGGGTTTCGCGAAGAAAAGGAGGCGAAAGAGGCCGAGGGGCTCCACACCACATGGTGGCGCGGCCAGGCCATGGGCCGCGCCACCCTATGGTGTGGGCCCACCCTGGGTCCAGCTGGCTCCCCCTTCTGGCTTCCTCCGTCATCTGGAAAAATAGGATTTTTGGTAAAACTTCCTTCCACAGTTGATCTTCCGAAATATCGCATCCTGACGGTGCTTTTTCCAGCAGAATCCTGGCTCCGGTGCTCGATCTCCAAATAATCATGAAACATGCAAAATAGATGAAATAACATAAGTATTGTGTCCCAATATGAAATATATCAATGAATAACGGCAAATTATGATATAAAATAGTGATGCAAATTGGA
>NC_061510.1:173714456-173852100 GCF_022539505.1 Lolium rigidum
TGCCCCAAAATATATGGCCCTTAAGTAAAAACATTTATGATGCAATTTTTTGGGAAGTTTTACTCCAAATCACCTGAAATGACATGTATTGAGGAATGACGGTATAATTACAAAAGAACATAATTGTCTAGTCAACCAACGCATTTGATGTCATAATTGTCTGGTCAACCAATGCATTTGATGTCATCACAAGCAAATTCTTGCCAGCTAGTAATCATTCAGCAGTTAGTTCTCATTTCTGAACATATTGATCTGTACAGAAAATTTTAGTTTTCGAAAGCATCTTACCATCCAGATGTGGTAGTATGCAGCCTCCATATCACTACAACTCTCGCTGGCCTAGGGAGGTGTTAGTGCTACCTAAATGGTTCTGATTAAAATATTCGTCTATTGTGAGAATCAAGCGTGCAGTTAGTGCAAAGTTTCCACTTCCTACCCTACTTTAATGCTTTCGAAGTGGTTAAGTGGTTGTGCCATGTCATTTAATAAGGGTGTGTATGGTCAGTTGTCGACAACTAACCTACCATATTTTGTGTTTTCGAACTGATTTGAGATGTAATGAACTAGGGGAGTAAATTTTGTGAAACTAATTGACAGAATATATGATTTCAACAGCTTAAACAAGATTGTAGATACACTTGTCGCAAATGTGCATCTGCTCTACATTCTATTTGCCAACATGTTTGTAGAAAAAACAAGAGTAAGATTATATCCTTAGTCTGTCTTCTTAGGAGAAATTCAAATAAAATATTTGGATAGTGCACCTAGCCTAGCCTTACATGGTGTGCTTACATGAAAGAGAAATTGGCAGGGATAGTTCATTCTTTAAGACATACATTTGTACAGACTCCTGTTTCTGGAGGATGTATTATATTTTGCTAAACTAATAGTAACTTCTAGCTTATATGCAAGGGACATGCCGACAGTTTAATGTCTTCCAATAAATTATGATAAATGAACTACTTAAACCCTTCTATCTAGCAATAACACAAGAATGTCCAAATATGATGTTAGCTTTGCAAGACTTAAAGGAAGCATACATAAGCAAGTGAAGGCAACGAAGTGGATGGCAGGAGAGAACGCCGCATCTCGGAGCCAGCTACCCGTACTCTAAATCTGTTGGTTTGGCTAAATCTGTTGTTGGTAGCAGTGACTCCTTGGAAGAGCTGGGATGTCACTCCAACCGCCATCTGAAGCGGAGATCAAAAGGAATTCCCGCCAAGTGAAGGAGCTCCTATCAGCTCCTCATCTGCTGGGTGCGCTGGTTTATTCCCCTGGAATGGTAGAAATGAATATTGTGAGTGTGGTTTGTGATAGGCACGGATATTTTGCAAGTGGAGGATGTCCAATGGCACAAAAATTGGGTGTCACGTACTGAGTGTTGCATCATAGTAGAATTTCTAACAGAAAAACATGAAAGGCATAATCTGATCTGAAGCGCGCACAGGGTTCAGGTTCCGTAGAAATCTGAACTATGAAGAAAAATTGGGGGGAAATTAATTACCAATACAACTAGCGAACCAACACACCGAGTTGAGATTTTGGAGAGAAATTTCACTAAGCCTGGCCTCCAAAGTAAGCATAGAGGGACAGAGGAGATAGGGGTCCGAGAGAGGGGCGGTACCTGTGCGAAGAGGCGGGCGTGGTCGCCGGCCAGGCGCCGTTGAGCCGCCGCCGCCGCCGCCCACGCCGTGCGCGCAGGGAGAGAGAGAGAGAGGCGTGGGGCGTGTTGGGGTGAGGGGTTGGGGAGCTGGAATTGGGGCTCGGGGCGAGGGCGAGGGGAGAGGAAGGGTTAGGTTTGGGGCGAAAGAGGTGGGAAGGAGGCCAAGGCGATTACGCCCCTCTGCGCGCGGCGACACAGCAAGGAGGAGAACGACGACGAGAGCGATGGGTGGAAGAAGAAAACCAAGGCCTCACGCACGTGTACCCTTATCGCCCTCGCGATGGACTCACTCCATGGACTCGTTATATTTATTTATTTATTTATTTTTATTACGGTAAGTCCAATTTGAGTGCACAAACTCTTGACATGCATGTCTCTCGCGATCACACAGTATCTCCACTTCTCCAGTCCGGGTGAAAACTCATCGGTCCTCTTTCCTCACCAGTGACAGTGAGCCTATTTTTCGAAAATTTTAAAACTCGCATTTTCCGGTTTTCAAAAATTCTGCAAATAATTACGTATCTACATACATATATCAAGATTGTGCTCCAAAAATATTCATTTAAAAATCCGTTACATTTTGAGAAATATAAAGACAAACATCTGACAAAATACATGTACGTAACCTCTATATACAGTTAGGTTTTGTTCTATAGCTCAAAACATAACGAGTTTTTTTTACTGAAACTTTGCATGTATACATAATCCCAAAATAAAATATGGAACTTTTTGAAACTTAAAAGTATAAATTTCAAAAGAAAAAAAGGCACACTAGTGCCTAGGTGCACCAAACTCACGTTCCGTTCCTGGTCCTAATAATCCTCCTCAAACAGCTATTAGAGTCACCAAATAGAAATTGGCGTCCAACCACAGCCTCTAAACGCGCCTTGGGTCCGACATAGGCGAAAAAACAGTTCACTCCCATACACCGACCATGGCCTAAAGGGGGTCACTAGTCCTCTCATAAGCACAATGGTTGCTCATCTAACCCAATTAATGTCGGCGATGGTTCCCTAGGTGGAGACAGACGAGACGTCTCGTTGGTGTTATATCTTTCCCACTGCAAAGTGCTCCATCTATAAAGCTCGGTCATCGTGCAAGGAACCAAGGCACAGTTTCTCGTTGCTTCTCGCCTGCAACATGCCTCGCGGCATTCTTACCACCTAGACGATGTTGTCCGCCGCCGGAGCAGAACCCACCCCCATTTCCTCTGGAAGAGAATCCACTACCTTCGGACGATAACTCATTCAACTACGGTCAGTTCAACCAGGAGGACAAGGAGGAGATTATGGAGGAGGAGGCTCAAGGGTCTGACGGGCCGGCATCGACGGATCCTTAGTAGAAGATGTTGCTCACCTCCTACATGACGGCGCGCCAGGAGAGGAATGTTACGCGAGCCCTCCGGGAGTCCAACGTGGCCCTCATCGATCGTGTCATGACATCTCCCACGAGCCAAAGGAGGAGGCCACTCAGCTTCGTATGGCCACCGAGTGGCAGAGGATCATCGACCTCAACGCTTAGCGTCTCACTTAGGCCGCCGCTCGCGAGGCTCAGCGACGATACATTTGATCCGAAATACGGATGTAGTATAGTTATTTTTTCCTAGAGACCTAATTAAGTTTATCATATCATTGGGAATTGCTTGGTGTAGCGTATATCACTATGAGCAAGACTTTAAGAACTTTATACAATTGTTTTGTTCACCGAGCAAAGGTTCTCTTTTGGGGGTTTTGTATCGGTGGATGTAGATTGCCAGTGCCAAGATTTCAAAGATGTTCTTAAACAAATAGGATTATAAAGATAAAGTGAAAAACAAGTGTATGACACATGATGAATAGATATGCAAAGATAAGTGGGCAATGCATCCTGATAACACCATATGCTACTGTCATATGCTCTATGGATTCATTTGTCCAACTATGAATCCTCGTCGCCTAAGTACACACAATTTATTAATAATGAACAAACAAAAGCATGAAGACCAATGACGGTCACATTTATTCGCTAGAGAGAATCCTACAACAAGCCTAGTACTCAGTTTTCATCGAGGTCCAAACTTGGTCGTACAAAAACTCCTTCCAATTCTCACCTTTTAGCAATCTTCGGGTCTTGGGTCCACAAGGCCTTGTGACTGAGGCAAAAGATTTGAAATAAATAGACGAATCTTAATTACTATAGCACACAACAATCTGATATCAAAAGATGCACATATTGTTGTGAGGCTAGGGCTCAACCCTCAGCATGTGAATACTAACACATGATTAGATCAACAATCATCATAAACATTGTAGTGAAAATACTTGATATATGAACAACAAATGGTTTTACAATGTCGCCAATCACGAAGAAATCAGTTCACAAGCGTAGATGGTGAAAGTGCATTTCCCACCTAGTGGTTTTGTGTGTTTGTTGACTACACGAGATATTTTAACCGTGTGCTAAGTGTGTAGGTATATTTGAAGAGTAGCACATGACGGTTCCCTCAAAAGTGAAGTGATTGAAGACAACATTTTCTAGTTTTACTAGTTTGTGTGTGCTTAGGTTTCCGTACTATCAAGGGGGTTTCGACAAAGGTTGTGAGGAATTCAAATCACGTAAACGAAACTACATGCAACCATTATACCCTTTCTATCAGCGGCGAGAAAGGAACTCACATTTCTAATTTGTTGGTGATTTCGTGGGGGGCGGAACTTCCTGTGTACATCATATCGGAAGACCCGATCTGCTGGAACTTCTGCCCCCAGTCTCCGGCCCCTAAATTTTGGGCGAACCCAAGTGGTGCTCCTCTCATAAGGGGGTGTGGAGATATGGGTGGAGATTCTTGAAAGTGCATGGAGCCCCCATGTGTGGTTTTGGTAATTAATGACAATCCCTATGGACTAATGTTTGCATTGAGTTATATTTGTAGGAGTTGTCCATAGGCAATGCTTGAACCATATGTTGGCTTCAAGGTTGCAATAAGAAGAAATTGATGAAGGATATCAAGTGTCAAGTATGTCTTGAAGATGAAGATGAAGTGAGCCCTCAAGTTATCTCAAGACATCAACATGATGAAGAATGAAGAAATGAAGTGCAAGTTCAAGATGAGCCAACTCGAAGAGATCATATGCTTGAAGCTTGCCATCCCTATGGTGTTCATGGATTTGAGAAGATGCGTCGAAGAAGAAGCTCTCCCATGGTGGATTATGGGGGAGCAATCTACAAGACTTCGTCAAGCAAGCACAATCAAGAAAGGCGTTCCATCTTGTTGCGGTCAAGACCATCATCATCAAGCTCAAGTGGAATGCGCAAGGTTAAGGTTTGCTCTTGATAGGGTTTCTTTCTCACCGGTCTCATGGTGTAGTTGGAGACCGGTTCATAGTTTAGTTGCCGTACTATCAAGAGGGCTCTCGAGTGAGTAACTCGATCGTATCGTTCGGAGAGAGCTCAAACCTTTGCATCCTTGCATCATCTTTCTTGGTTGTTATTTGGATCTTATCCATGTGATGTTTTAGAGCTTGTGCTTATTCTCATGACAAGCTCTAGTTCTTCGAAAACGAATTTCGCATAGATCACTTGTTGCGTTTTCGAGTTTGGTGATTTTCTCGGTTTCTCATGTTGAGGTGTTGCACCTCTAAAAATAATAGAAAATCACCCCCCACTAGTTTCCATATTTTCAACAAAATTGATTTCATCTCGTTTGGATTCTCCAATCTCAAGATATTTGCATTTCCATATTTGGGTTTAAAAGTAAAAAGAGGGAAAAGGAGAGGAGGGGCAGCCGCCGGAGGCACGAGCGGTACCACCGGCCTCACCATGGCCGGAGCCTCCGGGCTCGGTACCGCCCGCGGTACCGCTAAGGCGCCGTGTCTCACAGAGAAGGACCAGGGCGATGGGGAGGTTCGGCGGTACCCCGGCCGGTACCATGGCCGGAGGCTCCGGCCTCCCCCTCCCAGCCCGCAGCTCACCCTCCGCCACCTCCTGCCATCACTGGCCGGTAGTACCGGCCACCAAGGGCCGGTACTACCGGTCCCTTCTCTCTCGCGCGCAGCAGCGTCCAACGGGCAGATTTTTGGGTCTCCTTTTAATCCCCCCTCTCTCTCCCCTTGCTTCTTCTTCTTCCTCCTCTCTCTCAAGCCTCTCTCTCCTCCATTGTTGTTGACATTTTGAAGCTTGAGATCTTTCTCCCCTTCCCATGATTCTTGCATCTATTTGAGAGAAAGATTGAGGGGATCTAGATCCACACTTTGACCAAACCAAATCATCTCTTTGTGAGTGTATCTTTGGGATCTAGATCTTGGAGAATTTTGTGTTCTCCTCTTTGTTCTTCCTCTCTTATTCCCCCAATAGCTTTTGTAGCTTTGTTGGAATTTGAGAGAGAAGGACTTGAGCATCTTTGTGGTGTTCTTGCCATTGCATTTGGTGCATCGGTTTGAGTTCTCCACGGTGATTCGTGGTGGTGAAAACAAGAAGGTTGTTACTCTTGGGTTCTTGGAACCCTAGACGGATTCTAGGCCTTTGTGGCGGTTTGTTGGGAGCCTCCAATTAAGTTGTGGATGTGTGCCCCAATCTTTGTGTAAGGCCCGATTTCCGCCTCGAAGGAAATCCCTTAGTGGAACCGTGACCTAGGCCTTTGTGGCGAGGGTCACCGGAGATTTAGGTGAGGCGCCTTCGTGGCGTTCGGTGTGTGGTGTGAGTACCGCATCTTGGGGTGAGGCCTTTGTGGCGTTGGTGTGCATCGAGCAACCACACCTCAAGGTGAGCCTCTTGTGGCGTTCGGGAACACTAAGCAACCGCACCTCTCCACCGGAGATTAGCACTCGCAAGAGTGTGAACTCCGGGATAAATCATCGTCTCCCGCGTGCCTCGGTTATCTCTATACCCGAGCTCTTTACTTATGCACTTTACCTTGTGATAGCCATCGTGCTTGAAGTTATATATATCTTGCTATCACATACTTGCTTGTACTGCTTAGCATAAGTTGTTGGTGCACATAGGTGAACTCTTGTTTAGAATAAGTTGTTGGTGCACATAGGTGAACTCTTGCTCAGAATAAGTTGTTGGTGCACATAGGTGAACCATAGTATATAGGTTTTGGGCTTGACAAAGTAAACGCTAGTTTAATTCCGCATTTGTTAAGCCCATCTCGTAAAAGTTTTAAATCGCCTATTCACCCCCCCCCCCCTCTAGGCGACATCCGTGTCCTTTCAATTCTTGCCAGAGATTTTAAATCTCATGTGGGGACAGAGATTCCATCCTGCCTGAGAATGATCGTCGGTAACAACAAACGTGAAGAAGGATAGTATTTCCTATGACTGAGATTAGGGATGTAAACGAGTTGAGTTCGAACAACTTACATTAGGCTCAGCTAAGCTCGTCTTAAAATTTGGGCAACCTCTGGTTGAGCCAAGCGAAACATTGAGTCGTAAAGTTGATTATACTCAGCTTGTACCGATCTTGAGTCGATCTCGAGCTAGTTTCGAGCTAAAATTGACAAAAAAAATTCTCTTCTTTGAACGCAATTTTTAACTAGTAAGACATCAACATGAAAATAAAACATTACTAAATATTATTCTCATCAAAACACGGACAATAACAATGTTTGCAGTTAAACTTTGGTTGGAAGATATATAATACCTATTTAGAGGGGTAGTCCATGTACCATTAATGTCTAAAATTTCTCACCTAATTAACCTTCCAAATTTTGTTGCACATAGAAAAAAGAAAATATAGGCTCACATCATTCAAGATTCAAGGTAACAAATTATCCTTTTTTTTTAAGATATTGCAGAACCATTACACGTAACTATATTATTTCAAGCTACTGGGTTGAAATCAAGCAAGCTAGTGGTCGCTCAAGATCAGCTTGTTTTAAGGTCGAGCTAGGTCAAGCTACATAAGACGCTCAACTCGGCTCAATTCATTTTCGGGTCAGTCTCAAATCAAGCTAAAAGACAAGTCGATCTCGAGCCACTCGCGAGTCTTGAGCTTTTCTTGTAGCCCTACCTGAGATTTCCCGGTGTGTTGTGTGAGGTGCTCAAGATTACAAGGGTGTTTTGTCTAGCTAGCGAGAAGTTGGCTGGCTCTTCGTCCGAGAAAGAAGGGTAGTGTTCAGTGTGTGGAGAGTGATGTGGAATGGTATAGATGTCAATGAGAGTTGAACCCTCTCTCCTCTAGAGGGGTATGGGTATTTACAGGGGTGTGTCACGACCTTATATATATGGCGACGTGCCGCTAGATCCCTCAGGTACAGACTACGATAGGGTGGCACCGTCTTGCGTGTGGTTGTTATTACATCGGGGCACTTTAGCTAGCGTCGGCACACGACTTCGGGGGGTGCCTAGCACTATGTTGGACGTTCGGCCTAATTATTTGGGACAAGACCTAACTTTGCTGTGGGTGACGTTAGTGTGTCGATGTTAGCGTATGGTGCAAGCAAGCCATACGGATCGAGTCTTGTCTGTCAATTCTGCTGTGGACATCCCAGGTAGGAAGTATGGAGTTTGGATCGTTGGCTTCCTAGTGGGCGACTCTACATCCCACCGAGCCAAAAGTGAATCTGGATTTCAGACGTTGGTCTTTTAGTGGGTGACTCTACAATCCTACCGAGCCAAAAGTGAATCCCTTGAGTTCATCGAGTTTACTTACTATTATTGTTCTTAGGTTTGTGGAAAATCCTAGGTGGCTAGGATCGCCCCAACAAAGTTTATCCGACGCTGTTGCGGATGGCTTATTGGGACGACCCTGAGCACCTATGACTACAAACATGGATTGTAAAGCACATGACATACGAGTCATGGACGTACACATCAATGCCATTCCTCCAAGAGCTCACTTTAATTGACATGAAGTTGAATTGTGGCCATCACACGGCCGAATCTTAGCGTCGATGAAAAACATCATCACAGGTTCACCAGATCAACGATTTCTATATACTTTTTCTGAACAACCGCTAGCGTCCACAACCCAGTCAGTTCATACCTAGGAGATCCCTCCGCCATTAGTTCCATTCTCTATATACGGACAAACCTACATGTTTCACACGTTTTCTTTTGGGTTGCGTGAAGATGCAATCGCAACGCAGCAGAAACGACACAGCGAAGTGCACATCGCATGGCCAAGCGTCAAGCATCGTTGCTTCACGGAAGGAAAATGAAGATAATCCGAAACTAAATATATTCAAGATTTTAATGAGTTTTATCCCCAACAACAACAAAAGGAAAAGAGGCAAACCGATAGATAAACACCACCCAACTATCCAAATCAGTATCAACACAACATGCCATCAAAGCTGCTAGGTTACACGTTCAGTACATGAGTGTTCAGGTTAGAGATTACGCATAAGTCAAAACAGCTCACACTCAATGGATCCATATATGCCAGTATTATCTCATCGGATCAACTTGCCCGTTAGCAAAAAGTGCCCAGAGAACCCCCACAAGCTCACAACTAGGTGTAGATTTGATGTGCCAGAAGGTATAGATTTATCATTCTGACCCATCAGGGACATGTTGCAGGGCATTTCATTTCCGTTGACGTAGAATTCGATGCTAGCTTTCATTCTGACCCATCGGGGAAATGTTGCAGTGCATTTTGTTTCCCATTGACGTAGAACTCGATGATAGCTTTCATCCGATCTAGCTTGTCAGGATGGTAGTTTGAATGCACAATTACTGGCTTTAACTTGCTGAGCTGAGCATCTTTCCTTACAGTCTTGAAGAGAACTTTGCTGTTCATAAACAGATACATATCCATAGTTCTTCTGGACGCATGAAGACCTTCATAGCCTGGGTGAGACGGAATGAAGAGTTCCTCGTTAAAAACTGCTTGGTCCCATGCTTTCTCCCGAGACAAGCGTCCAGCTACTCGATCCAAAAGTTCAATTGCTGGAATCGTTGGTCTTATGTAGAAAAATCCAGAGTTGTAAACCCAAATCCGCATTGTGTGCGCATATCTAGCCCAACCCATAGAGGGCTCATCAAACACATCATTGAAACCATAAGCTGTCATATTGGTGTGACCATCACTCATTGACTCAACATCAGAATCTCTGTAAAGGTGATCAAAGGGATTCCTCAAGAAAATAATATCAATATCAGAGAGGAGAATACTATATCCAAGCTGCAAGAACTCTCTTAAAACACGAAACTTCAGTCCAGAAACTGCATGGTTTCCACCAGTTTTTGCAATGCTGTCGACGCCTTCATCAGGATCCCGGCGGTAAACTGGGACACCATTTGATTTGCAGAAGTTCTCTATATTGTCATCCAATGCTACAACAAGATAATTTGGAATGCCAACTCGCTTGATGTTGGTAAACCAAACTTCAAGCATCTCCCTTACGTTGGAGTTTGCTAATGCAACAACGAGCTCCTTCTTTACTGCAACTTCTTCCAGTATCTTGGCCAGCCTGGGATTAACAGATTCATCAGGTATTACTGTTGGATTCGTTCTCAAAGCCTTGACAGTTCCAAAAGGACCAGCCTTATAGAGAGACTCATTTTTTCCTTGTCCAGCCAACTGAAGTTTCATGGACAGTTCATTAATCTGACTTTTCAGTTCAGCATTTTTTCTCTCCAGTGACACCAAATGTGACTTGAGGCTGGTAACTTTGTCTGATGATTCACAAGCAACTGAGCCAACCTAAATCAACGAGTAAAAAGTGCATGTAAGAAGTACAGAACATTACTATTCTTCAGGACAGTACATCTTAATGAATAAAGTAAACAATCAACAATAAAGGTGGACTATAGGAATGCACCACAAGTCCACAACACAGCAAATGAGGCATGGTCTCTGATGTACTAAGTAGCGAATCATATAGCTATGCTCACACTACCATAGGAGAAAGGGGGAAAAACAAGAGAGAACAACATAATGAGAAAATGAATACAGGCATCTAATGTACCATGATTGTGTAGTGAAAGGACTATTTAGAGCCGATGCTTACTACGCCACATCATCTTGCAGTGAGTATACAGAAAGCAAGCTTTACTCTGCCTTGTAACAAGCTTTCCATTTTAAGTTCCAGATCATTTACATTCTACAAACATGGAATAAATATTTGACCACCAACATAAGAATTGTATACATCACAAGCTGTATTCACAAACTTGAGCAAAATTAAAGTAATCAGATTTCATCATTTAACTGTAAATCAGCAAGAGCAACATGACGAATTGGCGATATATAAGTAAAGCTCGTGATTCATACTTTTATACTAATATGTATTGCATGGAAGTAATACTAATATATGTAGAGTAATAATAATATATGTAGAAAACTATAATCGAAATATGATACTCACTCCGTCCCAAAATGTAAGGCGTCTAAGGATTAGTCAAAAGTCAAAGTATTCTAAGTTTGACCAAGTTTATACACAAAAATATGAACAATTACAATACTGAATCAGTATCAACAGATTCAGCATAAAGTATATTTTCTTAATGTGTCCATTCAATGTTGAAGATGTAGATATTTTTTTCTAAATATTTAGTCAAAGTTAGCAAGATTTGACTTTTGACCAATCCTTAGGCGCCTTACATTTTGGGACAGAGGGAGTACCTTATTAAAGGTGCATGAAGCATAGTTAAATCATGAGCCATATGAGCATGCAATAGGGCGGAAATTAATTGTTTCACAAGTGTGCAATTAAGAGGTAATTTCTAATATTTTACTTTAACTGTGAGCCACCGATAAAATTTATTCGCTGTTCAGATTGTAAGCAACCCTGCCAAACTTGAACTCTTATAAGTAGTATAGTTTATATATACAGCAAAAAAATGTATTACATATGGCACTAACGCAGTAACGCACCCTGCAAGAGATGACCTAAAGCGTTGACATCCCACACATGGGCTGAAATATAGAACAGGCCCAGTCTATTATATATAGAAATCCTGCTTGTGGCAATAACCCATTTAACCAGCAACTAATAATCAACCGGATAGACCGGTAGATACTCAGAATACAAGTACACAAATTAATCAGGCACCTAGTGTGGTTTTTAGAACATTAAAGTAGAGTATGGGGCTACGAGGGATTCAAAGTCATTTGTATGCATGGAACAAACAAGTATGTGAATGAACATTGTAAAATAAATATGCCGTAACACAATATTCTTGGTGGTTTCATGACCACATAATTTCACTTCAATCATTCTTGCAAAATATATGATCATCTGAAAGTAAATATCCTTTCTAGACAAGTGCTATCAGATGAAGGAACAAATATGAATTTTTTTATGATAGTGTGGTGGAGCAGTAAATGAAATCGGTGACCTTCCCAAAAAAAATCTGATCTAATTCACTACCTCACTCCCTCTCACTGTCTGCTTGTCTCAAGACCACTAGCGATGGCATGCCACAGAACTGCCACTGATCAGTCCGCGAGAGCATCAAGCAACAGACCAAAAGCCTAAATTAGAAGTAACATGTGACAAGCTACCAAACAAAGGACTTGTCGAAAAAGAAATCATGCCAGCAACGGATCTCTGCAGGTGCAGAGAGCCAACCACAAGGAAGATAATTTCGTTTACTCTTTACTAAGGCTTGCTAGCAGTAAGGGTGTCAGATCCCCGATAAGATCGACGAGAATCACAACAATCAACAGGAACTGGAAATGGTAATGACGACAACCGTTAAACAGCTGCAGTAATTGAGAGGACAAATGTGGCTGAATCCAGGCCGTCGAAGCAAAGTGAAGACGCACAGATGCATAACTGAACGTTCTTGCAGTTTTAACTTCAGACACGGGCTTCAGATAAGCGCACAGTCCTGATAAATGGGTGCACTAACTAATATACTACTGTAGTTCCGATGGAGCGGTTTTGACTTGTAATCCTAGCACTTGACTGGATCTGCCCATTGCATGAAATGGGGTTCCTAAGTTCTTTTATGTCGTTCCGGAATCAACCAAGGACATATAAAGCTACCGGAAATCCCAAATAACATCAAACAGAATATCCGTTACTTCTTCTCAGATGCAGGGAGGAAAGAGAAGAAGAAAGGAAATGAAGAGCGTTACATGACGCGGCCACTGGAGGGCGGTGGTGGAGGGGCGCATGAAGAGGCCTTCGGGGTACAGGAAGGCGCAGACGCAGCCCAACGAGACGCCGATAGCCACGGCGATAGCGATGCGGGAGCCGCGGGAGAGGGGCTTCCCGCCGACGGTGCCGCCGCCGCGGGGCATTAGAGGGCCGTGCCGGCCTGCCATCCCGGAGATCTCGGCGGTGGACGGGGATGAGATCGGAGTGGAGGGGTTTAGACTTTAGAGTTTTCCTTTTGGTGTGGAGAAAATGAGGAAAGGGGTATCAGAGACTAGAGTGAAAACGCGAAAGAGTTTGGCGAGGTCAGACAGAGACTTGGATGGTGTTTTTTTTGAGGTAGAGACTTGGATGGTGTTGGAGCCGAGGAAACGGGGGCCCATCTCCAGGAAAATATTCCTTGGGTATGTACAGCCAGGGCGCAATTGGGTTAGGGTAGTTGGATTTAGGGTAGATCACCCATTTGCTACATCATGTATGCATCAACTTTGTAATTTTTTATATCTATGTTTTATATTGATTTTTAAGGATTTTTCAATGATCATATTTATTTGGATTAGAGCATCTCTAGCAGAAGCGGCAAACCGCAAACCCCAAATCGTGCTATCCAGGGCACCCAACGCTGATACGGGGTTCGAAAAACACGTGCACAGAGCAGAAACGACATATAGAACGGCATATTTAAAAAAAGCGCGCACGGCGGAATTACATTTCATATGGATAGTTCATGCGTACAAATTCGACTACATTTACATCAAAAGCAACTAGAATTAGCTAAATTCGAGCTAAAATCCACCGCCATGGCAACCTAGAACGCAAAATCGGCTCCGGATACTCACCGCAGCCCTATGCCGTGGCGGCGGCACGTCGGAGCGGCCGCGTCACTCCGTGTCACTGCCGAGGTCGACAAAGGCCCGGCCCTGCTCCTCCGCGATGCGCCGCCATTCATCGGCCTTGTCTGCGTCGCGCTGGCTCGAGCGCGAGACGAGGCCGACCACCGTGTCGAGGTTGCGCTCCTCAAAAAAGTCGCCCGGCGCGAGCCCCGCGTTCACGCCGAGCTGTGGGAGGAGGCGCTCCAGCTCGGCGTCGTCGAGGTAGTCGTTGGGCGCGAACTGCGACTGCGGGGGGCGCGGCGGCTCGACGTCTTCCTCCAACTTCACTACCAACGCCGTCGACGTGCACTGGCGGGAGCTCGACGACGAGGACGCCACGTGACATAGGTATGCCTACAGGACATGTCGAATAAAGTACCCCTGCTCCACAGGAAAGCAGGAAGCCCATGGACTCGAAGCTTTGGAGGCCCAGAAGATTGGAGATCCTCGGATTAGGAAATTAGAGTTATTGAAGTTAGAGTTATTATAGAAAACTTGTATCAATATAGGGAATGGCCCAACGTGGCCCGATAATTTGTAACTTTTATGACACGGAAAAGCATCGGCTTCACCTCCTATATAAAGGGGAAGCCGAGGGTGAAAGAGGGGACCGAATCATTGTAACCCTAGCCACCGTAATATTGAGTTGAGCACCTTTGTTCGGCTGAAACCTTCGAGATCTACTTGCCCTCTACTTCTTACGAAACCCTAAGTCTACAATACGTAGGCATTAACGAGTTAATCCCTCGTCAATTGGCGCCGTCTGTGTGAATTGGAGGTCGCAAGGTTCAGATCTCGATGACATCGTCAACATCATCATCGGCAGCTAGCAACGCGATGGAAAGAGGTAAACGAGTCCAACCCGTTCTCGTCGATTTTGTTCCTCACCCTCTCGCCCGTTTGCATGCATATGCCAATCTGGAGGATTCAATGGAGATGACGTTCGGGCCGCTTCCTCGTCGTGAAAGAAGGATCGCACCGTCTTTCGGCACCGATTTTTTTGGGACCGTTGGCGGTCCATTGAGTCAGGCGACGAAGAAGTTTCGCCGCCACGCTTCACCAAGCCCGTTGACGGCGGAATACTCGGGTCGGTCACGGAAACCAATCTTTCTCAAGATAGCGATTCGGAAAGCTTCACCAACCTTCACCAACACAACCAACTACACTGCTAGCAGGGAGGTATTGCCGATCTATACGACGGTGTCGCCTATCCTGAGTTCGATGAAAGCGCAAATACAACATACCACCAGATTTGTGTAATCACGGGAGCAGGCCGTGAAACTGACGAAGAATCTGAGGCTTTCGACGATCTAGGCAACCCTTAAGTTGATCCCATAGATCTTACGCGTGGAACAGGAAGCAAGTATATTAGAGCTGAACCACGAGAAAAAGTACAGCTGTCGCAGGAAGCATGGGACAGAGCTACAAGAGCTATAAACGGCAAAAAACCGATGACTACACAAGCTTCGGCAGCTGCGCTACAAGCATACCAATATAAACTTAGTCTTTCGAGATGCGAGTTGGAAAAATTACAGTAGAAACTCGACGAAAGATGGGTCGCGACGAGACGCTTCCAGCGAGCGCATAACTAACTTGAGTCAGCACTCGAGAAACTTAGCATATAACCATAGAGATAGTTGCGGAAGAGCAAGGTCTCGGTTGGCAGACATACCTGAAGCTCAGCGGGAGAATCTGGTCCAAGACCTCGACATATCCTTCATGTCGATAGATACAGGAGGGTATATAATCCCGAAAATGCCAGAGGCAGGATACATGGCAACACACGCATATCTGATGGCATCCAGACCACCTCAAGGAGATCCTCAATCATCATTGTATTAAATGGCTATGGCAGGAGCCGGTGTCATGGGTGCGGCAATAGCAGGAAGAGAAATAGTACAACAACCCGAATGTGCTCCATGCCGAAATAGTCCAATACAAAATTGCCCCGACGCACCGTGGTGGCAACTCGAGATGGTCCAAGAGAAGGCGACGCGAGGAACACCACAGCTCAAGCTCGAGTCGACAGAGCACGAGAGGAAAGAGATCGAGAAAATAGAACCCGAGAAAATCGCCAAGCAGAAGAGGATATCGATGAAGACTTGTGTGGACTCCCTTGCTTTACCCGAAGGGTTCGCAAAACTTGAGTACCCACTAGCTTACAACTACCTGACAATTATAAAAAGTTCGACGGATTTCAAGATCCGGAGGATTGGCTGGTCGATTATCTGGAAACAGTGAAACTGATGGGCGGCACGAGAGCGACAATTATGCAAAGCATCCAAGTCCACCTCAGCGGAGCCGCAAGATCTTGGATGAGGAAGTTGCCAGAAGGGTCCATAGATAGTTGGGAAACCTTCGAGGACCTATTCATCAAGAACTTTTAGTCCACTTACAAAAAAAGCAGCGTCAATAGAGAAGTTAAGGACGTGTAAGCAGAAACCAGACGAATCGATGAGAATGTATATCCAGCGGTGGAGTATCATCAAAAATTCGGCTGAGCACGTGTCTGATGAAAGGGAAATTGACGCGTTCATCGCAGGCATCCGCAGAAGGGATCTCATCGAAGAATTGGGAAGATCTAACCCAAGAAAAGTAGCATAGCTCATGGAAATAGCAAATAGATGGGTTGACTGTGAAGATGTTGTCCACAATAAACGACATCGATCACCCGAGGAAGATCGCAATAGAAACAATAATCAACATAGGTGACGTTTCCACAACTTCGCGGAACAGGACAGTCCTAGCCAAGTATCGGCTAGCTTCCAAGGTAACAATGGTGGAAACCATCGCGATGATTATCGCAGGAGCAATGTGCAATGAAGTGATAATAGAGATGCACCAAGTTCTAGCAGACAAAATAGTCGACCCAGGTTTCCACGGCCATACAATGTGTCACCCGAAGAACTTTTGAACGGACTATGCCAAATGCACTTCTACGTCGACTCTGACGGGAGAAGATAATCGGGTCACCTCCAGAAGGATTGCTGAACATTTCAAGCTTTGCGAAGAGCGACAAAGAGCATGCAGGCAGAGGCAATCAGAAGAGGATACACACAAGGGCCAAGGAGTGAGGTGCATGTACCATTGCCACCACCACCCGCAATCACCAGTGCGAACCAGCATCAGTTGCAAATTGCGGGTCCTCCAAACACCAATGATGATTTCACCCCTACAAGGGGAGCAGTGTCGATGATCCAGAAGGGCAGATCGTTGAATAGATCGCAGAAGCTAATCTCGCGACAAATAAACATGGCAGTGTTAGCAACTGACATAGGCATCCCCAATGGGCCTGCCGAAGATGGTACCCGGGGTTTAATGAAGGCCCACGACCCGAAGGATAAGGAGATTCGGAAGCCCAAGATACTATTAAGGAAAGCTAGAGTTGTAATAGGAAGCATTATTTGTAATCTTGCGGGACGGGTTAGAAACCCTCCCGGACTCTGTAAACTTGCTTATCACGGATCCCTCGGCTCTGCCTCCTATATAAGGGGGAGTCGAGGGACAAACAAAGGATCGAATCATTGTTTCACAAACCCTATCTTTCATATCGTCGAGTACTTTTTGGCTGAAACCTTCGAGATCTACTTGCCCTCTACATCCAACGACACCCTAGTCTACGACTCGTAGGCATTGACAAGTTAATACCTTGTCAATTGGCGCCGTCTGTGGGGATTTAGAGGCGACAAGGAGCTGATCTCGATGGCACGTTCAAGATCGTCGACTTCATCAACTGCAAGCAACGCTTTGGACAGAGGTAAACAGATCGAAACTGGTCTAGTCGATTTTGTTCCTCACCCGCCCTCCCGTTTGGATGCATATGCGTATCTGGAGGAGCCCATGGAGATGACTGATGGCGTGTATTTCACACGTTCGTTGGGCAACCCCAAGAGGAAGGTATGATGCGCACAGCAGCAAGTTTTCCCTCGGAAAGAAACCAAGGTTTATCGAACCAGGAGGAGCCAAGAAGCACGTTGAAGGTTGATGGCGGCGGGATGTAGTGCGGCGCAACACCGGAGATTCCGGCGCCAACGTGGAACCCGCACAACACAACCAAAGTACTTTGCCCCAACGAAACAGATGAGGTTGTCAATCTCACCGGCTTGCTGTAACAAAGGATTAACCGAATTATGTGGAAGATGATTGTTTGCGAGAGAAAACAGTAAAAACAAGTATTGCAGACAGATTTGTATTTCAGTATTAAAGAATGGACCGGGGTCCACAGTTCACTAGAGGTGTCTCTCCCATAAGATAAAAGCATGTTGGGTGAACAAATTACAGTCCGGCAATTGACAAATAGAGAGAGCATAACAATGCACATACATGTCATGATAAGTATAGTGAGATTTAATTGGGCATTACGACAAAGTACATAGACCGCCATCCAACCGCATCTATGCCTAAAAAGTCCACCTTCGGGTTATCGTCCAAACCCCTTCCAAGTATTAAGTTGCAAAGCAACAGACAATTGCATTAAGTATGGTGCGTAATGTAATCAACAACTACATCCTCGGACATAGCGCCAATGTTTTATCCCTAGTGGCAACAAGCACAACACAACCTTAGAACTTTCATCACATCGTCCCAGGTGTCAATGCGGGCATGAACCCACTATCGAGCATAAATACTCCCTCTTGGAGTTAAAAGCAAAAAACTTGGCCGAGCCTCTACTAGTAACGGAGAGCATGCAAGATCATAAACAACACATATGTAATAACTTGATAATTAACATAACATGGTATTCTCTATCCATCGGATCCCGACAAACACAACATAGAGTATTACGGATAGATGATCTTGATCATGTTAGGCAGCTCACAAGATCCAACAATGAAGCACAATGAGGAGAAGACAACCATCTAGCTACTGCTATGGACCCATAGTCCAGGGGTGAACTACTCACTCATCACTCCGGAGGCGACCATGGCGGTGTAGAGTCCTCCGGGAGATGAATCCCCTCTCCGGCAGGGTGCCGGAGGAGATCTCCGAATCCCCGAGATGGGACCGGCGGCGGCGGCGTCTCGGTGAGGTTTTCCGTATCGTGGTTTTTCGCCTCGGGGTTTCGCGACGGAGGCTTTAAGTAGGCGGAAGGAGCAGAGTCGGGGGCCGACGAGGGGTCCACACCACGGGCGGCGCGGGCCCCCTTGGCCGCGCCGCCATGTGGTTTGGCCACCTCGTGGCCCCACTTCGTATGCTCTTCGGTCTTCCGGAAGGTTTGTGGCAAAATAGGCCCCCGGGTCTTCGTTTCGTCCAATTCCGAGAATATTTCGTTACTAGGATTTCGAAACCAAAAACAGCAGAAAACGAGAACCGGCACTTCGGCATCTTGTTAATAGGTTAGTTCCAGAAAATGCACGAATATGACATAAAGTGTGCATAAAACATGTAGGTATCATCAATAATATGGCATAGAACATAAGAAATTATCGATACGTCGGAGACGTATCAATGACGTTTGGAAAGTTCCACTTCCGCGTCGAGAAAGAAGGAGCGTATCGTCTCGAAGTTCCGATCTCGTCGGGATTATCGGCGGTTGATCCCGATTTTTCAAGCTCAGCATCATCCATCGAGTCAGGCGATGAGGAAATTTCGTCGCCACGCTTGATCAGCACCAAGGCAAGCGAAAAACTCGTCAAGATCTTCAGCGACATGTCCTTCGAGTCATCCGCGGACTCCTATATAAGCGATGACTCGAGCGACACCGACAGCTTCAACTTCATCGACAAATCCATCACTGTTGGAAAGGTCTTCACCAATCTCTATGATGGTGTCACCAATCTCGACAAAATTCAAAATCCAAAATATCATCAGATTTATGTAATTGGAGAATCAAGCCGGGCAGAACCAGCGACATCTGAGGCTTTCGACGATGCGGGAAATCCGTACGTCAATCCCGTAGATATCACGCGAGGTTTGGGGACAAAATATATCGGACCAGGAACACGAGAGATGGTGCGATTTCCGCAGGCAGTGTGGGATCGAGTCACAAGAGCTATTGATGGTACAGAACCAATGACCAGTACGGCGACACCTGAGGAGCTACAAGCGTATCAATATAGAGTCGCGCGCACCAGGAGAGAGCTCGAATAACAGAAAATCGAGTTGGATAGGAGGCAGGAAGCAGCATCTGCGTCAAGCAGGCGAAGAGCGGAGCAAAGTCGACATTCAGGAACTTCGGGAGATAGTCACAGGGAAGCTCGAAGGAGAGCAAGATCTCGCCTGCAAAATATACCTAAAGCAGAGAGAGAAAACCTAGTTCAAAACCTCGACATGTCTTTTATGTCAATCGACACGAGGGGGAACATTATTCCTAAGACACCCGAAGCTGGGTACATGGCGACACAAGCATTCATCCTTGCATCCAAACCACCTCCCGGAGATCCACGAGAAGCATTGTACAATATGGCTATGGCAGGAGTTGGGGCCATGGGAACGGTGTTTGTAACAACGCCTCCCGAAGGTTCAGCAAGACAAAATAGTCCACGACCCGCTACAACAGTGCCAGGTCCCGAGAGAACAAGTGGAGCACGAGACACAGCAGCGCAAGCACGAGTGGACAGAGCACGACAAAATAGAAGGGAACATCGACACTCCCCAGAGTTAGATGACGAGGACATGTGTGGGTTGCCATGCTTTACAAGGAGGGTCCGAAAAACTCGAGTTCCTTCGGGGTTTAAATTACCCGATAACTTCAAAAAATTCGACGGCCTGCAGGATCCAGAGGACTGGCTAGTCGATTATCTTGAGACGGTGAAGCTGATAGGAGGAACCAGAGCAACAACCATGCAAAGCATCCAAGTACATCTAAGTGGAGCCGCAAGATCATGGATAAAGAAGCTTCCCCCAGGATCCATCGACAGCTGGGATAGTTTCGAGGATGTGTTCGTCAAGAACTTCCGATCTACCTGCAAGAAACCCGCGTCGTTAGAGGAGTTGAGATCATGTCGACAAAAGCATGACGAGTCAATGAGAAAGTATATCCAAAGATGGAACATCATTAAAAACTCGGCAGAGAACATATCTGACGAGAGAGCGATAGATGCGTTTGTAGCAGAAATTCGACGAGGAGACTTTGTCGAGGATTTGGGGAGAACTAACCCAAAAACAGTATCAACATTGATGGAGATAGCGAACAGGTGGGCAGATGGAGAGGATGCTGTTCACAATAAACGGCACAGGTCGCCCGAAGAGGACCGCAACCGAAATTTCCAAAATAGGAGACGATTTTCTCGGCAGTACTCGAATTACGACGCTCCTGGCCAAATCTCGGCTGGTTTTCGAGCAAGCGCTGGAGAAAACAATAGAGACGACTATCAATGGAGTAACGAGCAGCGAGGCGACAATAGAGATGATTCTCGAAATAATAGGCCAAATAATGGGCCAAGGTTCCAGAGGCCTTTTGTGTCCCCCGAGGATATGATGAATGGGCCATGTCAGATGCACTTTTATCTCGACAAAGAATGGGAAGAGACAGTCGGGACACCTACAGAAAGACTGTCGAAACTTTCAACCAATGCTAAGGTTTGCAGGGCAAGCCAATGCTCAGGCGATAAATAGAAATCCTCAAGGGCCCAGGAGTGAGATTCACTTGCCACCTCCTCCCGCAATCACGGACGAAAATCGACACCAGCTCAGAATAGCGGCAGCACCACAACCACCTCCGTACGTTGATCCCAACTCCAACGGAGCGGTCTCGATGATTCAGAAGGGTAGGCCTGTAGGATAACGTAGCATAGAAAACAAAAATTTTCCTACCGCGAACACGCAATCCAAGCCAAGATGCAATCTAGAAGACGGTAGCAACGAGGGGGTATCGAGTCTCACCCTTGAAGAGATTCCAAAACCTACAAGATGAGGCTCTTGTTGCTGCGGTAGACGTTCACTTGCCGCTTGCAAAAGCGCGTAGAAGATCTTGATCACGATCGGTTCCGGCGCCACGAACGGGCAGCACCTCCGTACTCGGTCACACGTTCGGTTGTTGATGAAGACGACGTCCACCTCCCCGTTCCAGCGGGCAGCGGAAGTAGTAGCTCCTCTTGAATCCGACAGACACGACGGCGTGGTGTCGGTGGTGGTGGAGAAGTCCGGCGGAGCTTCGCTAAGCGTGCGGGAAGTGGAGGAGCGAGGCGGCTAGGGTTTGGGGAGAGGGGGCGCCGGCCACTATAGGGGTGCGGTCACCTTGGTGGTGTTTTAGGTGGCCGGCCCCCTCCCCCTTGTCCCTCATTATATAGGTGGAACCCCAAGAGGTGGTGTCCAAGTCTTCGAATAAGACCCGAACCAAATCCTTCCATAGGAGGGGGCAATCCTAGCCCAACTAGGACTCCCACCCAAAGGTGGGATTCCCACCTCCCATGTGGGGGTGGCCGGCCCCTAAGGGGAGTCCACTTGGGACTCCTCCCCACTAGGGTTGGCTCGGCCATGGGGGGTGGAGTCCCTTGTGGACTCCACCTTCCTTGGTGGTTTCTTCCGGACTTTTCTAGAACCTTCTAGAACCTTCCATAGAACCTTCCGCGACATTTTATTCACATAAAATGACATCCTATATATGAATCTTATTCTCCGGACCATTCCGGGACTCCTCGTGATGTCCGGGATCACATCCGGGACTCCGAACAAATATTCCAACTTCATTCCATATTCAAGAACTACCATTTCAACATCCAACTTTAAGTGTGTCACCCTACGGTTCGAGAACTATGCGGACATGGTTGAGTACTCACTCCGACCAATAACCAATAGCGGGATCCGGAGATCCATAATGGCTCCCACATATTCAACGATGACTTTAGTGATCGAATGAACCATTCACATACATTACCAATTCCCTTTGTCTCGCGATATTTTACTTGTCCGAGGTTTGATCTTCGGTATCACTCTATACCTTGTTCAACCTCGTCTCTCGACAAGTACTCTTTTACTCGTACCGTGGTATGTGGTCTCTTATGAACTCATTCATATGCTTGCAAGACATTAGACGACATTCCACCGAGAGGGCCCGGAGTATATCTATCCGTCATCGGGATGGACAAATCCCACTATTGATCCATATGCCTCAACTCATACTTTCCGGATACTTAATCCCACCTTTATAGCCACCCATTTACGCAAGTGGTGTTTGGTGTAATCAAAGTACCTTTCCGGTATAAGTGATTTACATGATCTCATGGTCATAAGGACTAGGTAACTATGTATCGAAAGCTTATAGCAAATAACTTAATGACGAGATCTTATGCTACGCTTAATTGGGTGTGTCCATTACATCATTCATATAATGATATAACCTTGTTATTAATAACATCCAATGTTCATGATTATGAAACTAATCATCCATTAATCAACAAGCTAGTTTAAGAGGCATACTAGGGACTTCTTGTTGTCTACATATCACACATGTACTAATGTTTCGGTTAATACAATTCTAGCATGATATATAAACATTTATCATAAACATAAAGATATAAATAATAACCACTTTATTATTGCCTCTAGGGCATATCTCCTTCGATCTCCCACTTGCACTAGAGTCAATAATCTAGATTACATAGTAATATACCTAACACCCATGGCATTCCGGTGTTGGTCATGCTTTGCCCTAGGGAGAGCTTTAGTCAACGGATCTGCTACATTCGGATCGGTGTGTACTTTGCAAATCTTTACTTCTCCATCTTCGATGTACTCGCGAATCGAGTGGTAACGCAGCTTGATATGCTTCAGCCTCTTGTGTGACCTTGGTTCTTGTGCATTGGCGATGGCACCCATGTTATCACAAGTAAATGATTAATGGGTCCAATGCACTAGGAACCACACCGAGCTCTACAATGAACCTCTTCATCCATACCGCTTCGATGAAGCCTCCGAAGCCGCTATGTACTCGATTCCGTTGAAGACTTCGCCACCGTGCACCGCTTCGAGCTTGCCCAGCTTCATCGCAGCACCATTCAATATAAACACGTACCCGGATTGTGACTTAGAGTCATCGGGATCGGTGTTCCAACTTGCATCGGTGTAACCGTTTACAACGAGCTCTTGGTCACCTCCATAACAAAGAAACATATCCTTAGTTCTTTTCAAGTACTTCAGGATATTCTTGACCGCTGTCCAGATGTTCCATTCCTGGATCACTTTGATATCTCGCTAGTCAAACTAACGAGCATGTGCTATATCCGGTCTAGTACATAGCATGGCATACATGATAGATCCTACTCGCCGAGGCATAGGGGATATTATTCATCCTTTCTCTTTCTTCTGCCGTAGCCGGTCCTTGAGTCTTACTCAATACCTTGCACAGTAACATAGGTAAGAACCCTTTCTTACTTTCGTCCATTCTAAATTTCTTTAGAATCTTGTCCGGATATGTACTCTGTGATAGCCCTATTAGGCGTCTTGATCTATCTCTATAAATCTTGATGCCTAATATATATGATGCTTCACCAAGGTCTTTCATTGAAAAACTATTATTCAAATAACCCTTAACACTGCTTAATAGTTCTATATCATTCCCGATCAATAATATGTCATCTACATATAATATCGGGAATGCTACGGAGCTCCCACTCACTTTCTTGTAAATACAGGCCTCTCCATGACATCGTATAAACCCGAAGTCTTTGATCACCTTATCAAAGCGTCGGTTCCAACTTCTTGATGCTTGCTTCAGTCCATAGATTGAACGCTCGAAGTTTGCATACTTTGTCAAGCATTTTTAGGATCGACAAAACCTTTGGGTTGTACCATATACAACTCTTCCTCAATGTCTCCATTAAGGAACGCCGTTTTGACATCCATCTGCCAAATCTCATAATCGAAAAATGCAGCTATTGCTAACAAAATCCTCACAGATTTTAGCTTCGCTACCGGTGAGAAAGTCTCATCGCAGTCAACTCCTTGAATTTGTCGGAAACCCTTTGCGACAAGTCGAGCTTTATAGACAGTAATATTACCATCGGCATCTGTTTTTCTCTTGAAGATCCATTTATTCTCGACGACCTTTCGGCTCTCGTGTAAGTCTACCAAAGTCCATACTTTGTTATCATACATGGATCCCATTTCGGATTTCATGGCTTCTTGCCATTTGTTGGAATCTGGGCTCATCATCGCTTCTTCATACGTCGCAGGGTCCTCATCATTGTTATCCACAATCATGACATTTAGACAAGGATCAAACCAATCAGGAGTGGTACGTTCCCTTGTCGATCCGCGAGGTTCGGCAGTTTCCTCGTTCGAAGTTTCATGATCATTATCATTTGCTTCCTCTCGTTGCCGGTGTAGGCGGTACAGGTACAACTTCCGGCATCGCGCTACTCGATCAACGAGTATAGATTCATCAATCTCATCGAGTTCTACTTTTCTTCCAATCACTTCTTTAGTGAGAAATTCTTTCTCAAGAAAGGTTCCGTTCTTAGCAACAAAGATTTTGCCTTCGGATCTCGTGATAGAAAGTGTACCCTATAGTTTCCTTAGGGTATCCTATGAAGACGCATTTCTCCGCTTTGGGTTCTAGCTTGTCCGGTTGTAACCTTTTTACATAGGCTTCGCAACCCCAAACTTTCAGAACGACGACTTAGGTTTCTTATTAAACCATAATTCATACGGTGTCGTTTCTACGGATTTTGATGGTGCTCTATTTAAAGTGAATGCGGCTGTCTCTAATGCATAACTTCAAAAAGATAACGGCAAATCAGTAAGAGACATCATAGAACGAACCATATCTAAGAGAGTTCGATTACGACGTTCGGACACACCGTTTCGTTGTGGTGTTCCCGCGGTGTCAATTGTGAAAGTATTCCGCATTTCTTTAAATGCATGCCAAACTCATAACTCAGATATTCATCTCCACGATCGGATCGTAGAAATTTAATCTTCTTGTTACGTTGATTTTCTACTTCACTTTGGAATTCCTTAAACTTCTCGAAAGTTTCGGATTTATGTTTCATGAAATAGATATACCCATATCTACTCGGATCATCCGTGAAGGTTAGAACATAACGATAACCACCGCGCGATGCTACGCTCATTGGTCCGCACACATCGGTATGTATGATTTCCAATAAGTCGTAGCTCGCTCCATCATACCGTAAAATGGAGTCTTAGTCATTTTTCCCATCGGACATGCTTCGCATCTATCAAGTGACTCAAAGTCAAGTGATTCTAGTAATCCATCAAGTATGGAGTTTCTTCATGCGTTTCACTCCAATATGACCAAGACGACAAGTGCTACATATAAGTAGAATTATCATTCAATTTAATTCGCTTAGCATCAATGTTATGTATATGCGTATCACTACTATCGAGATCTAACGTAAATAAGCCATTCTTTTGTGGTGCTCGACCATAAAAGATATTATTCATAAAAATAGAACAACCATTATTCTCAGACTTGAATGAATAACCGTCTTGCATTAAACAAGATCCAGATATAATGTTCATGCTCAACGCAGTACATAATAACAATTATTTAGGCTTAAAACTAATCCCGAAGGTAGATGTAGAGGAAGTGTGCCGATCGCGATCACATTGACCTTGGATCCGTTTCCAACGCGCATCGTCACTTCATCCTTCAGCGAGTTGTCGTTTATTCTTTAGTTCCTGTTTCGAGTTACAAATATGAGCAACCGAACCAAGTATCAAATACCCAGTACTAGAACGAGAACCGATTGAAATGAACATCTATAACATGTATATCATATATACCTTCTTTCTTCTTCTTGACAAGGCCGCTCTTCGGATCAGCCGTGATACTTGGAGCAATTACGCTTCCAGTTGTCCCTTCTCCTTGCGTAATAGCACTCAAGCATCGTGCTTAGGGCCGTTCTTAGGTTTCACAGGAGGCGTGGCAGCTTTCTTGCCACCCTTCTTGAATTTTCCCTTAGACTTGCCCTCGTTTCTTGAAACCGGTGGTCTTGTTGACCATCAACACTTGGTGCTCTTTCTTGATCTCAATCTCAGCAGCTTTTAGCATGCCAAAGAGTTCAGTAACTCCTTGTTCATGTTCTCGCATATTGTAGTTCATCACAAAGTTCTTGTAACTTGGTGGCAGTGATTTAAGGACACGATTAATCCCGGCCTGTTAGGAATCACTATTCCCAAGTCACCGAGTTTCTTCGCATGCCCGGTCATGGCGAGCATGTGCTCACTAACGGAGCTGCCTTCTTCCATCATACAACTGAAAAATTGTTTCGATGCTTCATAGCATTCCACGGCCGCATGAGTCTCAAAAATAGTCTTCAACTCTTTCATCAACTCATGAGGATCGTGGTGCTCAAAACGTTTTTGAAGATCGGATTCCAGCATCGCATAAGATGGCACACCGAACTTGAGAGTACCGAGTTTTCCGAGTCGCGTAAACAGCTTTTACTTCATCGGTTTCAGTTTCTGCAGGAGGGTCACCTAGCGGTGCATCAAGCACATATTGCAGATTTCCGCCGAGAGGAAGATCCTCACATGACGGAACCGATCGGTGAAGTTGCTACCGTTGTTCTTAAGCTTTTCTTTCTCTAGGAACTCGGTTAAAATTGATTGGGGACGCCATCTCTACAACATATATTTGCAATAGTTTAGACTAAGTTTATGACAAATTGAGTTCAAATTTTAATTCTACATAATTAAAAATCTAGATGAACTCCCACTCAAAACAATATCCCTCGCATTGTCTTAGTGATCACACGAACCAAATCCACCGCACCAAAACCCGATCATCACGAGAAAAGGTGTGATTTCTTTGGCGTAACACTCAAAGTGTTCATCATATCAACCATATGATTCATGCTCTACCTTTCGGTATCATGTGTTCCGAGACCATGTCCGTACATGCTAGGCTCGTCAAGGCCACCTTAGTATCCGCATGTGCAAAACTGTCTTGCACCCGTTGTATGTACTTATTGAATCTATCACACCCGATCATCACGAGATGCTTCGAAACGACAAGACTTGATAACGGTGCTACTAAGGATGAACACTTTATTATCTTGAGATTTTAGTGAGGGATCATCTTATAATGCTACCGTCGTGATCTAAGCAAAATAAGATGCATAAAAGGATTAACATCACATGCAGTTCATATGTGATATGATATGGCCCTTTTGTCTTTGCGCCTTTGATCTTCATCTCCAAAGCACGGACATGATCTCCATCATCTTCGGGCATGAACTCCATCATCGTCGGCGAAGCACCAAGGTCAATGGCGCCGTCTTCATGATTGTCCTCCATGTAGCAACTATTACAACTACTTTGAAATACTACTCAACATGAAATTTAAAGACAACCATAAGGCTCCCGCCGGTTGCCACAATACAATAATGATCATCTCATACATATTCATCATCACATTATGGCCATATCACATCACCAAACCCCGCAAAAACAAGTTAGACGCTCTCTAATTTGGTTTGCATATTTTACGTGGTTTAGGGTTTTTCGATATAGATCTAATCTACCTACGAACATGAACCACAACGTTGATACTAATGTTGTCAATAGAAGAGTAAATTGAATCTTTACTATAGTAGGAGAGACAGACACCCGCAAAGCCTCTTATGCAATACAAGTTGCATGTCGAACGAGGAACAAGTCTCATGAACGCGGTCATGTAAAGTTAGTCCGAGCCGCTTCATCCCACTATGCCATAAAGATGCAAAGTACTCAACTAAAGATAACAAGAGCATCAACGCCCACAAACCATTGTGTTCTACTCGTGCAACCATCTATGCATAGACACGGCTCGATACCACCGTAGGATAACGTAGCATAGAAAACAAAAATTTTCCTACCGCGAACACGCAATCCAAGCCAAGATGCAATCTAGAAGACGGTAGCAACGAGGGGGTATCGAGTCTCACCCTTGAAGAGATTCCAAAACCTACAAGATGAGGCTCTTGTTGCTGCGGTAGACGTTCACTTGCCGCTTGCAAAAGCGCGTAGAAGATCTTGATCACGATCGGTTCCGGCGCCACGAACGGGCAGCACCTCCGTACTCGGTCACACGTTCGGTTGTTGATGAAGACGACGTCCACCTCCCCGTTCCAGCGGGCAGCGGAAGTAGTAGCTCCTCTTGAATCCGACAAGCACGACGGCGTGGTGTCGGTGGTGGTGGAGAAGTCCGGCGGAGCTTCGCTAAGCGTGCGGGAAGTGGAGGAGCGAGGCGGCTAGGGTTTGGGGAGAGGGGGCGCCGGCCACTATAGGGGTGCGGTCACCTTGGTGGTGTTTTAGGTGGCCGGCCCCCTCCCCCTTGTCCCTCATTATATAGGTGGAACCCCAAGAGGTGGTGTCCAAGTCTTCGAATAAGACCCGAACCAAATCCTTCCATAGGAGGGGGCAATCCTAGCCCAACTAGGACTCCCACCCAAAGGTGGGATTCCCACCTCCCATGTGGGGTGGCCGGCCCCTAAGGGGAGTCCACTTGGGACTCCTCCCCCACTAGGGTTGGCCGGCCATGGGGGTGGAGTCCCTTGTGGACTCCACCTTCCTTGGTGGTTTCTTCCGGACTTTTCTAGAACCTTCTAGAACCTTCCATAGAACCTTCCGCGACATTTTATTCACATAAAATGACATCCTATATATGAATCTTATTCTCCGACCATTCCGGGACTCCTCGTGATGTCCGGGATCACATCCGGGACTCCGAACAAATATTCCAACTTCATTCCATATTCAAGAACTACCATTTCAACATCCAACTTTAAGTGTGTCACCCTACGGTTCGAGAACTATGCGGACATGGTTGAGTACTCACTCCGACCAATAACCAATAGCGGGATCCGGAGATCCATAATGGCTCCCACATATTCAACGATGACTTTAGTGATCGAATGAACCATTCACATACATTACCAATTCCCTTTGTCTCGCGATATTTTACTTGTCCGAGGTTTGATCTTCGGTATCACTCTATACCTTGTTCAACCTCGTCTCCCGACAAGTACTCTTTTACTCGTACCGTGGTATGTGGTCTCTTATGAACTCATTCATATGCTTGCAAGACATTAGACGACATTCCACCGAGAGGGCCCAGAGTATATCTATCCGTCATCGGGATGGACAAATCCCACTATTGATCCATATGCCTCAACTCATACTTTCCGGATACTTAATCCCACCTTTATAGCCACCCATTTACGCAAAGGGTGTTTGGTGTAATCAAAGTACCTTTCCGGTATAAGTGATTTACATGATCTCATGGTCATAAGGACTAGGTAACTATGTATCGAAAGCTTATAGCAAATAACTTAATGACGAGATCTTATGCTACGCTTAATTGGGTGTGTCCATTACATCATTCATATAATGATATAACCTTGTTATTAATAACATCCAATGTTCATGATTATGAAACTAATCATCCATTAATCAACAAGCTAGTTTAAGAGGCATACTAGGGACTTCTTGTTGTCTACATATCACACATGTACTAATGTTTCGGTTAATACAATTCTAGCATGATATATAAACATTTATCATAAACATAAAGATATAAATAATAACCACTTTATTATTGCCTCTAGGGCATATCTCCTTCAAGGCCGTCCAATAGAGCTCAGAAAGTGATCTCGCGACAGGTGTTCATGGCAGAGAAGATGCCTCCACCAACGATCGAGTACTTAAATTGGTCAGGGCAAGATATTGGCTTCACAATAGCAGCATCATCCGCAAAGCAAGTTCTTCGACCAGTAGCGGTCAACACTTATCTTACCAGCAGTAATCGCAGGATTCGACGTGTCCCGAGTATTCATAGTTGGAGGCAGTAGTCTAAACCTTATGTACGCAGATACACTGAGGAAGATGAACATATCTCTAGCAAATCTGAAACCAACCGACACACGTTTCCATGGTATTACGCTAGAAAAACCAAGTTATCCGTTGGGGAAGATCAATCTCGATGTTCAGTTTGGGACCCGAGAAAATTACAGAATAGAGAGGCTCGGAGTTTGAAGTTGTGGATTTCCCGTCACAATATCACGCCTTGTTGGGACGGCCAGCATATGCCAGGTTTATGGCGGTACCACATTATACATACTTGTTGTGGAGGTTACCTGGACCTAAGGGACCAATTACAGTCAAAGGAAGCTTTGCGCTAGCCGATAAATGTGACAAGAATTTTCATCGACTGTCAGAAACTTTCGGGATGCAAGCAGAATACATGGAGTCAAGGCTTACGACTGATTATGATGTGCTGCCAGATGTAGGGAGGCCTAACAAGGAACCAACCTTTAACACTGCAAAGGATTCCAAGGAGGTGCAGATTCACCCGACAGATCCGAAGAAGACGACGTCTATCGCGACAGATATGGACCTCGCATAGGAAAGCGCGCTCGTCGAGTTCCTCCGTGAGCACTGGAAAATCTTCGCAAGGCGTCCAGCTGACATGCCAGGAGTACCCAGGGAACTTGCCGAGCACCACCTAAATTTGGATCCAATCGCGAGACCAATCAAACAACCTTTGCGGCGTTTTTCAGAGCCAAACCGCAAAGCTATGCTATCAGAGATTGATCGACTAAGAGAAGCTGGTTTCATTAAAGAGCTACATACAGAGGCCACGTGGATAGCTAACCCAGTGTTGGTTCCGAAGAAAAACACTAAAGTCCTTCGCATGTGTGTCGACTTTACGTGTCTCAACAAACACTGTCCACAGGATCACTTTCCCCTCCCAAGGATCGATCAAATTATCGACTCCACGACAGGATGTGAGCGTCTTTCCTTCCTGGATGCATACTCTGGTTATAATCAGATCAGATTGAAAGAAGAGGACGAGGTCAAAACAGCGTTCATTACACCTTACGGCGTGTTTTGTTATAGAACAGTGCCCTTTGGTTTGAAAAACGCGGGAGCAACATATCAGAGGATGATGCATAAGTGCTTAGCAACACAGATCAGGAAAAACGTACAAGTATACATTGATGACGTCGTCATAACATCAAAAAAGGGGGACACGTTAATCGACGACTTGAAGGAAACTTTTGACAATCTCGACAAGTTTTGTCTCAAGCTGAATCCGACGAAGTGTTCGTTCGACGTCCCTGCATGAGAACTTCTCGGGTTCCTAGTCTCAGCAAGAGGGATTGAAGCTAATCCCGAAAAAATCCAAGCTATCGTAACAATGAGGAAGCCAACAAAGTTGAAAGAAATACAACAGTTAACTGGGCGAGTCGCAGCTTTAAGCAGATTCGTCGCCAGGTTGGGAGAAAAGGCGTTACCGTTTTACGCCTTAATCAAGCAAGGAGAGAAGTTCCAATGGAATGAAGAAGCAGACAGAGCTTTCGAGGATCTTAAACACACAATTTTTCGACACCACCACTCTTGGTGGCGCCAAAAGAGAAGGAACCCCTCCTGCCGTACATTGCGGCTACACCCTAAGTGGTCAGCACAGCGCTAGTTGTCGAAAGAGAAGAAGAAGGAAAACTCCATGGAGTGCAGAGACCGGTATACTTCATCAGTGAAGTCTTATCGCCTTCAAAACAGCGGTACCCGCAGTATCAGAAACTAGCATACGGAGTGTTTACAACCGCAAGAAAATTGCGGCACTATTTTTCGGCGCATCCGATAATAGTGGTCAATGAGGCGCCTTTATCCAATATACTAAACAATCCAGAAGCTACAGGTCGTGTCTCCCTTTGGGGAATAGAACTTTCTCCTCGGGACATCACGTATGAAAAAAGAAAAGCAATAAAGTCGCAAATTCTGCCAGATTTCATCGCAGAGTGGATGGAGCTGCAAAATACAGGACCCCCGGATTTATCAAGAACCTGGACTATGAACTTTGACGGGTCCAAGAGGCTAGAGGGAGATGGAGCAGGCGTGATACTCATATCACATGAAGGCGACAAATTAAAGTATGTCTTACGGATGACGTTCCCAAACGCGTCTAACAATGAGGCAGAATACGAAGCTCTTATACACGGGATGAAGATGACGAAAGCTTGTGGCGCAACTCGACTAAAAATCTTTGGCGACTCACAATTGGTGGCCCAGCAAGTCATGAACCAATGTGATGCAGTCAATGATAGCATGGTGGCATACAAAGAAGTGTACAACGAGCTCGAGAAATTATTTGATGGATGCGAGGTAAATCATATCAGCAGACTGAGCAATGATGAAGCCGATGTTCTTGCAAATATCGGGTCGCAGTGCCTCGCAATTCCACTAGGTGTGTTCTGGGAGGAAATAACAGAGAGATCTACAAAGCCGAAGAAATCAAAAAAGAAGGAGAAAGAGGAGAAATCCTCGGGGGCTGCGAAAAAAACACTAGAAGAGGAAGAGGAACAGGATCTAGTATTGATGGTGCAAATCCCATGGATGCAGACATACATATCATACATCCTAAGGAAAACAATACCCGACGACCCAGTTGAAGCAAGGCGAGTTATTAGACGATCCAAAGCTTTCATGGTGGTCAAAGGGGAGTTGTACAAGCGAAGTATTTCGGGCGTGTTACAAAGGTGCGTTACACCCGAAGAAGGAAGGATAATCCTGAAGGACGTGCACGAAGGAATATGTGGTCATCACGCGAGCAGTCGAGCTATTGCAGCCAAGGTTTTCCGAGCTGGATTTTACTGGTTGACAGCAATTGAGGATGCGAAGGAGATAGTACAAACTTGTGACGCGTGCCAGAGATTTGCCGCAAAGCCTCACTCTCCGGCAGCGGAGTTGATGCCAATACCCTTATCTTGGCCCTTTGCTCAGTGGGGCCTCGATATGGTGGGGAAGTTACATAAAGCCTCGCCAGGAGGATACGAGTATATGCTCGTCGCTGTCGACAAATTTACCAAGTGGATAGAAGCCAAGCCAATAAATTCACCGGACGCAAGCATCCGCAATAAAGTTCGTGAAAAGCATTGTCTTTTGATTTGGAGTACCTCACAAGCATTGTCACGGACAACGGCGAGAACTTTACATCCAAGGAATTCAAGGCATACCGTGCGTGAGGTAGGCGTCAAATTGCACTTCGCGTCAGTTGCGCATCCGCAAACCAACGGCCAAGTCGAGAAAGCCAATGGTATCATCTGCAACGGTATCAAGAAGCGCTTGTTAGGACCATTGGAAAAAGCTCGACACACCTGGCCAGAGGAGCTGCCAAGTGTGTTGTGGAGTATTCGAACAACACCAAATACGGCGACACAGGAAACTCCATTTTTTCTGGTCCATGGAGCTGAGGCAGTATTGCCAATAGAGATAGAGCATGATTCCCCAAGAGTTACGGAGTATGATGAAGAAGCTTCTAGAAAGGCATTGGAAGACGATGTCGATGCATTGGATGAAGCCAGAGATGAAGTACTATCACGGGTCACCAAGTATCAGGAAGACTTGAAAAACTATCATAGTCAACGCTTGCGACCAAGGTCCTTTCAGGTTGGAGATCTAGTTCTACGACTCAATCAACAGAGTACTGAAAAACTCGAGTCACCATGGTTTGGCCCTTACATCGTCACGGAAGTCATCGAAGGAGGAGCATACAGGATCAAGGATAAGAAGACAGGGGTTCTCGAGAAAAACCCCTGGAACGTGGCACAGCTAAGGCGTTTCTACGCTTAGTGTCGAAATATAGCCCTCCTTGTAAAAATACAATGTACTGAAACGCCCGCGAGTTTTCAGACGCACTCTTTTCCTTTTTCGGGGCACCGAGTGGGGCCGAAAAAGGTTTTTAATGAGGCGGGCTCGCGGTGCTGCAATATAAGAAAGATAGTCGAGATATATGTCTTTTTCTTCGACAGGCTCGGGGGCTTGTGCCCAAGATTTACAATATATATTTCCGAAAATATTTCGCCTTGGTGCAAAACACCTCGCAAAATAAAAAAGATACAAAATAGCGATCAACAACAAGGCCCGGGGGCTCGTACCCGCAAATATAGTATATTCAATAATAATCCAGTTGCTTTGGTTTAAACCTCGCATACACAATAAAGAAATTCACCACCGAAACACTCGGGGGCTTGATGAAGAAAAATAAATACATTTACTGGCTTCACAATATAGAATATGTTTACAACATACAAGATGCAATTCTTGAGAAAACTCGGTAAGCTAAAAGGACAAATGTCAATGGCTGCCTAGTATATTATCTATGGTCATCCGTTCAGTATTTACAGTACGAGTACTGTGTTCAGCATAGCTGCCCTTCACGAAGAACTCAGCGTCCATCCGAAGAAGTTCATCCATCATATCTTCTGCTACAGGGGTCACATGATCATCAATTTTGCCAACATCCCTTTTCCTTTTCGCCATCTTGGCCAAGCATTTGGTAACAATTTGACTCATGTCAAACTTGGGATAGCAGATTTTGATCATCATCATAGCAAACCTGGCGCCGGCAGATAGTTGGCCCCGAACAAATCCATGGATTCGAGGAGCATCCCGAAATTTCTCCATCAAAGCAGGAAGGGTCTCTGGCATCTTATTGCGCGGAAACATGGTACCGTAAACTAAGGACAATGTCCTTGTACAGAAGTCGAGAAACTCACAGACCCGAGTCGCACGATCTTGAAATCTGACGATTTGGCGAGTACGTTCAGGCGTCACCCAAAAGTTGGAACCATGTTCTTCGGCAAGCCTGAGAAGCACATTGGATCGAGCTTCAACACACTGATCCTCGGCAGCGGTATCCCAAAAAGAACCTGTTTTCAGCAGAAGAGTCAGAAAGGAAGGAAAAACATGGAGAATACAGATAATCATGGTCAAGCGAACGAAGCGTACCCGCCATATCCAAGCTGGAATCAAGCATTAGCTCAAGCATGAAATTCTCTCGTCGAGAAGCCTCGGAAGCCGCAAGCAATCGCGTCCTCTTTTACGAGCTATAGCATCCTCGGGCTTGCTGAAGCGCAATTTTTTCCCTCTCGGAAGATTTTCGAGACTGCTCCATTACCATAAGTGACTGTTTTTTGATAGACTGGAGTTGTTGACGAAGTTCTGCTACTTCTTGTGTTGAATCCCTACTCGAGGAATTTTCGACAAATTCATCGTCGACAGGCGCTTTCTTCAAATAGGATGAGGAGGGAACAGCATTGCCAGGACGAGTCGAAGTATAGTTGTCAAATATCAATTGGAAATAAAAATTTCGACATTAATCATCAAGCAAAATAGATTTCCATTGATATTTGACGTATTTACATAGCTATTACAAAAGGATGGTTCCTAGTGAACCAAGGGGACGATTGTCGCCAAATCTACAAAAGGTGACAGCACCAAAAGAAGAACAACAGAGAAGGCAAAGGTGGTCTACTTGACCTCCGGCTTTGATGAACTTGGAGCTGGAGTTGGCTGGCACCCAAGATAGGCGAGGACCTTCTTCGAGTTCGGCTTCGCAGCTTTAATCGCGACCGCCACTTCTTGGTCTCCATTTCCTGCGTGTCGCCAACCCTAGTCCAGATCGACATTTTGTTGGCTGTCGGCAACCAGGGCAATAGTGCCTTCAACGCCAACCTTCAAACCTTCTTGGCGAAGTTTGAGCCCAAGATTTTCCTGAGAATTGAAGCATTTAGCGAGATCAAGAAAAGGCGCGGGTTCCTCTTTCTTCGGGAAGAAGTAAGGGTAGAGCCGCGACAGTCCCGCCCCAGCTTCAGCAAGGCCTTCGCGTGCTTCGTCTCCATGAATTTCAAGGAGAGAAAGCGCGTCAAGAAGGGGATCATTGTCAGGATCTTCAAGTTCATATTCTTGACATTTTTTTCCCGCCAAGGAAATTTTTTATTGATCAATAATCAAGAAAAGAAAAGCAAGTTCAAGGAAATCAAAATAGTTTGAACACTTACTGACAAAGCGACGGCTCTGCGACTCCAAGCGCCTGATAATTGCTTCTTCGCGAGCAGATTGTTCGGTTATATGCTCGCTCAAAGAAGTTTCCGCGGCATGAAGCCTTTTCCGAAGGTCTTCGACAGCGGCAGCATCGGTTTCAGCTTTCTTGCGAGCTATTTCGCTTTGTTCTAACTTAACAGCAAGAGCGTCAGCGCGTTTTTTGGCTTTGGCAAGAGTTTCTGGCAAAAATAAACGATGGTAAAACGTCAAGACAAAACAATGAAAGAGTATATACAGCAGAGAGGGCAAGGAAAAATAGTACCTTCAAGTTTATTCGCATGATCACGGTACCCGATGAATTGGGTACCGAGGCGAACAAACTCCTTCATCACAGGCTGAAGAAAAAGCAAAGAGAACAAGAAAAGTCAACATAGGAAGGAAAAGTTCAACAGGACTTACGCATGAAACAAAGGGGAGCCGACAAATGCTGAAATACTCGGAAAAAGAGCAGGGAAAATCTTACATCATCCAATGAAGGAGTCGTGGAACTACCAGCCAGCAGGAGAGGCTCCTTGGATGCTTCTACCCTAGCTCTCTTTGGTGAAGAGGCTCGGGGGCTGGCAATTGGAGTGGGATGCTCTGCATCTCGTTGATGAGGCGAAGTTTCATCCCCGTGAGCTTCAGAAACAACTAAAGTACGAGACGTACTCGTTCGAGCAGTCGCGTCAATAGGTTGAATTTCATCCTCATCATCACTACAAAAAGGCGACAAGACAATAAGAAAATATAGTCGAAACAATCAACGGCAAACAACAAACAGCGACAGGAACTTACGAGCTGATAAGAGCATCGGTGTAAGGGTCGAAAGTTGTCCTTTTTTCAGTAGGAACAACTTCTTCGGCAGGAGGTGTGCCGGTCTTGGAGGGGCCGGAGTCGACAACTTCATCCCTTTTTCTCTTGTTCCCGGGGGAAACAGACTGGGGAGGAGAGTGTGCCGATCCGGTAGCCTCGGATTCATCTTCCTTTTCAGAGGATACCGCAGATTTTCAAGAACCCGCGGCTTCACTCTCAGGGCGAGAAGTACCCTGGTTTTCGTCGGTGACAACTGCCCGTTCTTTGACTTCTCCACCTTCAGGAAGGGGAGGAAGAGAAACAATATCTGGATGGTTCTACAAAAAGAAGAATGTTGACAAAAAAGTTATGCAAAAGATGTCAACAAAAATACGTACTCGAGAAAATAGTTCATACAAAAATTACCTCAGGGAGCGCGTTGGTGGCGCTATACGGCTTTACGCGACAAGACGAGAAGACATGATCTTTCTTGTTGAGGGAGGAGATTTTTCGGACAAGTTTTTCTAAATCCTTGACCGGCAAATCCACCGACAAGCGATCCACATCTTTATCGCCAGCATACTTCCAGAGGGGACTTTTGCGAGCTTGCAGAGGCTGCACTCTAATCCTAAGGAAATACGCCGTGATTTGGATACCCGACAGTTCTTGTCCTCGGGTATTTTGGAGTTGGTGGATGCGTGTCATCAAGGCTTCTATCGCCGCTTTTTCTTCGTCGGTAGCCTCTGCATCCCAGGAACGACGGCGACATATTTTCTCGGTACCATCAAAAGGAGGGATGTTGTCTTCAACAGAGCCATGATTCTCCTCATAAATGTACAACCACTTTTTGCGCCACCCTTGTACTGAGTCAGGGAATTTGACGTCAAAGTACTCGACGTCAGGGCGGACGTAGATGACAACGCCGCCAATGTTGTAGGAAACATTGGCAGAGCCATTACGGTGACAGAAGAAAATGCGTTTCCATAGAGCCCAGTTAGGCTGGACTCCAAGGAAAGCTTCGCAGAGCGTGATGAAGATTGAGATGTGGAGGATGGAGTTGGGAGTAAGATGGTGCAGTTGCAGTCCGTACATAAAAAAGCAATCCCCGTAAGAAATTGTGAATGGGGGCGGAAAGACCACGGATGAGGTGGTCGACGAAACTGGCCCGATACTCCATTGGAGGGATTGGGTAGCTTTCTTCGCTGGGGAAGCGAAGCGCGCCTTCCTCCTTGCCGATCCCCGCTTCTTCGGTAGGTTGATGTCTTGAGGGGAGATTTTGGATCTCTCCCACTCCGTATTCCCCGCATCTTCGGTCGCCATCTTAGACTCGGGCGTGTTGTGCCCGGTGAGTCCGCGCGGAGGCATCAACAATGGCGCCGGAGCAAAGTGCGAAGTGTAGTTGAGCTCGAGAACCGTGGGGCGCGAGGGAGAATTTTGGCAGAGGAGAGCAGAGGAGCGGCGCGAGCGAAAGTATCTAAGGAGGAAGACGATGACCTTAAATAGAGGTGCGGTGAATCGATGCGCCGTTGGATGGAGAAAATGTGGGATAGATGGTGACACGTGGACAAGGGGTAAAATCGCAAATTCACTGAGAAGGGAACGAACGGGCGCTACAGTGCGTGCGCCAGGAAAAGTGGAGAACGTGTGTCCCCCACTTGCACGACGTGTCAACCTGGTAAAAATTTGGGCCCACAAGACAGAGGGAGAGAAGTTCTCGCATTTTCCCGATAAAGTGATCGTGGCTATCGTCAGCAATGATGTCACCTTGGCAAGAGAAAATCTCGGCTACGAAGGTTCGTAAGAATGGCGACAGCAGAAGATTGTTGATTATTTCGAGAGCCTTTGATCAAATACAAGTTTTTGCCCAAATGCTCGGGGGCTACTTTGGAAAAAAGAAAAAATTCGAGTATGGTAAAATAGAAATGGCGAGAGCCTATGACCAAACGCAAGCATTTATCCATAGCCTCGGGGGCTACTCCCATCGGGAGCGCTGTTCGCGCACCCGATAGATATAAAAGTTCGAGAAAGAATGACAATATAGCGACACGAGGCATTAGAGTGTTGAGCCTACAACCAAGCACTAGTCCTTGGCTGTAGCCTCGGGGGCTACTCCCATCGGGAACGCTGTTCGCGTGCCCGATGAAATTATAAAAAGAGAGAGAGGGGAAAAAGAAAGAAGGAAGAAGTGAGTATATTTCGAGTTATACAAATAACTCTACATATACTCCCATCGGGAAGGCAAAATAAGTCATCCGTTGACTCAATAAAATGTGCTATTCCAGCAGCCGAAAAAGCACTCGACAATATATTCTCAGAGCGCCAAAGTAGCGAATAATCTCCGAATGCCGCAAAACTTGGTGAAGGTAAGACCCCAGATCCGTTCTGAGCGGCGTGGCGCCGTCTCTGACGTCGGTTTGCTACTTTTTTCCGTATCAACAGATACGAAGAAAAATCCTAACGGACGCGTTAGGTACCCGATAAAATATGACTGGGACTCGACAGAATGGTAAGACCTTAAGCGGCACCTGCCGAAGTTTACACCAGTGTCCCGGGATCATGTCCAGGGACGTGATCTTGAAGTAGATTTTTGCGGATTGCCACTAGAGCAGTTAACTAGTACCTGATCCGTCAGATGAACTAGCCCCAACTACCATTATCCCTGTGCAATATATAATTTCATATTCAAAGATATATGATAAAGTTCAGAGCTATTGAACAAATATAAAGTTGGAGATTTTCCCCGACTCGCGATTCAAGCAAAATCTCGGGGCTATCGACATAGGCATCCCCAATGGGCTCGCCGAAGATGGTACCCAGGGTTTAATGAAGGCCCACGACCCGAAGGATAAGGAGATTCGGAAGCCCAAGATACTATTAAAGAAAGCTAGAGTTGTAATAGGAAGCATTATTTGTAATCTTGCGGGACGGGTTAGAAACCCTCCCGGACTCTGTAAACTTGCGTATCACGAATCCCTCGGCTCCGCCTCCTATATAAGGGGGAGTCGAGGGACAAAGAAAGGATCGAATCATTGTTTCACAAACCCTAGCTTTCATATCGTCGAGTACTTTTCGGCTGAAACCTTCGAGATCTACTTGCCCTCTACATCCAACGAAACCCTAGTCTACGACTCGTAGGCATTGACAAGTTAATACCTTGTCAGCAACCCCGCCAACCATTGAGTATCTAAATTGGTCATGCCAACTGATAGGATTCACCATAGAGGATCATTTGCCACAGGTGTCGCGGCCAGGACACTCAACAATGGTGCTACTAGCAGTTATTGAAGGATATGATGTCTCTCGCATATTCATCGACGGAGGAAGCATCATAAATCTCATTTATGTGGATACATTAAGGAAGATGAACATCTCATTGGCTAACCTGGCGCCAACAGACACACATTTTCATGGCATCACACCCGAGAAACCAACTTATCCTTTGGGAAAAATTGCACTCGACGTGTAGTTTGGAACAAAAGAAAAACTTCAGGAAAGAAAAGCTCGAGTTTGAGGTTATAGATTGGCCGTCGCAATACCACACACTCTTGGGACGACCTGCATATGTCAGGTTCATGGCAGTGCCGCACTATACATATTTTCAATGGAGGATCCCTGGACCTAAGAGTTCAATAACAGTTAAGGGAAGCTTTGCTCTGTCTGATAAGTGCGACAGAGATTTTCACAAACTTTCCGAGTCATTCGGAATGCAAGCAGAGAATGAGGCAACTAAGCTGACCACCAATCACGATGTGCTGCCAGACGGAGGTAGATCCTTGCAAGAGCAAGCTTTCGACAACTCCAAGGACTCCAAGGAAGTGCAGATCCACCAAAAAGACGACATCCATTGCAACTAACTTGGATAGCGCATAGGAAAGAGCGCTCGTCGAGTTCCTCCGTGAGCGCTGGGAAATCTTCGCATGGTGTCCAGCTGACATGCCAGGAGTACCTAGGGACTTGTCGAGCACACACTCAATCTTCATCCAAGAGCAAGACCAATTCGACAACCTTTGCATCGTTTTTCCGAGCCAAACCGCAAAGCCATGTTGTGTGAAATCCATCGACTAGAAGAAGCTGGTTTAATCAAAGAACTAAAGACTGAGGCCACTTCTGTCGCCAACCCAGTGCTGGTCCCGAAGAAAAACACTGAAGTCATTCGCATGTGCGTCGATTTCACGTGTCTCAATAAATATTGTCAAAAGGATCACTTCCCCCTCCCAAGGATCGATCAAATCATCGACTCCACGGCAGGTTGTGAATGTATTTCTTTCCTGGACGCATATTCTGGCTACAACTAGATCCGACTGAAAGAAGAAGACGAAGTCAAAACAGCTTTCATAACCCCTTATGGCGTGTTCTGCTACAGAACAATACCCTTCGGGTTAAAAAACGCAGGAGAAAATGCCAGAGGATGATGCAGAAGTGCCCCGCCACACAGATTGGTAAAAACGTCCAAGTATATATCGACGATGTTGTCATCACAACAAAACAAGGGTTATCCCTCATCGACGACCTTTGAGAAAGATTTGACAGTCTCGACAAGTTCCGCATCAAGCTGAACCGGACAAAATGTTCCTTTGGTGTTCCTGCGGGAGAACTCCTCGGATACTTGGTGTCAGCTAGAGGAATTGAGGCAAACCCAGAGAAAATACAAGCCATTCTGACAATGAGGAAAATAACCGAGCTCAAGGAAATACAACATTTAGCGGGACAAGTTGCAGCTCTAAGCAGATTCGCCGCAAGGTTAGGAGAAAAAGCGCTGCCCTTTTACGTGCTTATAAAGCAAGGAGAAAAGTTCGAGTGGAACGAGGAAGAAGACAAGGCCTTTGAGCACCTGAAGCGCACTATTTCGACACCACCAGTACTGGTGGCACCACGAGAAAAAGAGCCCCTGCTTTTGTACATTGCGGCCACACCTCAGGTGGTCAGCACAGTTCTCGTGGTAGAGCGGAAGAGGAAGGAACGATTCATGGAGTTCAACGTCCGGTATATTTCCTTAGCAAAGTTTTATCCCCATCTAAGCAGCGCTACCCGCATTATCATAAGCTAGCGTATGAACTCTTCATGTCAGCAAGAAAGTTAAGGCATTACTTTTTGGCACACCCGATAGTAGTGGTTAACGAGGCACCCCTCTTGAATATTCTGAATAGTCCAGAAGCTACAGGATGTGTCTCCCTTTGGGGAATAGAACTTTCTCCTTGGGACATCACATATGAAAAAAGAAAAGCAATCAAGTTGCAAATTTTGTCGGAACTCGTCGCAGAGTGGATGGAAATCCAAAACACAGGACCGCCAGATTTATCGAGTACTTGGCATATGAATTTTGACGGGTCCAAGAGAGCGGAAGGATCAGGAGCAGGCGTGATACTTGTCTCCCCGCAAGGTGACAAGATGAAGTATATACTTCGGATGACTTTCCCCAATGCGCCAAACAACGAAATGAAGATGGAAAAAGCATGCGGCGCCACACGCCTGAAAATCTTCTGCGATTCCTAGCTGGTAGCACAACAGGTGATGAACAAGTGCGATGCAGTCAACGATAGCATGATAGCATATAGAGACGCATACAACGAACTCGAGAAAACCTTTGACGGATGCGAAGTAAATCATGTGAGCTGACTCAAGCAACGACGAAGCCGACGTTTTGGCAAACATCGGGTCACAATGTCTGCCCATACCACCAGGAGTGTTTTGGGAGGAAATCAGTGAGAGGTCAACCAAGCCGAAGAAATCGGTAGTATAGAAGCAGTCAAAGAAAAAAGATAAACCGAAGAAAGCCTCAGGGGCTGCAGCAGTCCCGGAACCGCCAATTTCAGGTGAAGAGGAAGAGCCTGAGGAGGTGATGATGATACAAATCCCATGGATGCAAACGTATTTGGCATATATCACGAGGAAGAAAATACCCGAAGATCCAGTGGAAGCACGAAGAGTTATTAGGCGAACTCAAGCGTTCACAGTAGTTAAAGGAGAACTATATAAATGAAGTATGTCGGGTGTCCTGCAGAGGTGTATTACACCCGAAGAAGGACAAATCATACTAAAGGACATACATAAAGGAATATGTGGCCACCACACAAGCAGTCGAGTAATTGCAGCCAAAGCTTTTCGAGCCGGTTTTTATTGGTTATCAGCCATAGAGGATGCGAAGGATATCGTGCGTACTTGTGAAGCTTGCCAGAGATTCGTGTCCAAACCTCATTCTCTAGCAGCAGAGTTAATGCCAATACCTATGGCATGGCCTTTTGCCCAATGGGGACTAGATATGGTGGGAAAATTGCATAAGTCCTGGTCAGGAGGACACGTCTATTTACTCGTAGCAGTCGACAAGTTTACCAAGTGGATATAAGCAAAACCAAGAATATCGAGCAGATGCAACAGCAATAGTAAATTTCATCAAATGCATAGTTTTTCGGTTTGGCGTTCCTAACAGGATAGTAACGGACAATGGCAGCAACTTCACCTCCCGAGAATTAAAGGATTATTGCGAGTGTATGGGAATCAGGCTGTAGTTTGCGTTTGTCGCACACCCACAATCCAACGGCCAAGTCGAGAAAGCAAATGGTCTCATATGCAATGGCATCAAGAAACGTTTGTTGGCGCCACTCGAAAAAGCAAGGCACGTTTGGGTCGACGACTTACCCTCCGTGTTATGGAGCTTGCGAACAACACCGAACGTAGCAACTCAAGAAACTCCGTTTTTCTAGTCCATGGTGCTGAAGCACGACTCCTGATAGAAATAGAACACAATTCCCCAAGAGTTGTGGAATATGACGAAGATGTCTCACAAAAGGCACTCGAGGACGACGTTGACGCTAGCTTGATGAAGCAAGAGACGTGGTGTTATCAAGAGTAAGCGCATATCGACGGAACCTCAAGAATTACCACAACCATCGGCTGTGACCCAGGTCTTTTAAAGTCGGGGATTTAGTTCTTAGACTCAAGCAAGATGGCCACGAGAAGCTGGAATCGCCATGGTTGGGACCATACATCGTCACCAAAGTTATTCCAGGAGGAGCATATCGACTAAAAGATAAAAAGACAGGCAAAGATGAAGGGAACTCGTGAAACGTTGCACAATTACAGCATTTCTACGCGTAGAAGGAAGTAGTCAATATAGTAGTAACCATGTAAACATACATTGTATCTGAATAGCTCGCAAGTTTCCATACGCACACTTTTCCTTTCAGGGTACCGAGGGGGACTAAAAGGTTTTTAATGAGACAGGCTTGCTTTGCTGAAATATAACATGGTTGAAATAAAAATAGTGATGTCAAAAGTTGTTCATATTATATGCAAAACATCGCTCGGAGTTTAAACCCGCAAGTTCAATACAACTTCAGTCGACAACATATTGCAAATAGATTCGCCTTAGTTTTTCATAAGCCTCGCGAGGAGATTGCACCCAAATTACTACTGCTACCCAATGCTCGGGGGCTTGGCCAAAAAACTTCGCCATGGCTAATTAAAAGCCTCGCGGAAACAAGAAAACAAAAAAGGTGTGCAAAATAAAAAACTTGCTTTGCGCAACAATACATACAGTGTAAAAAATATATTTGTACATGCTCGAGATGAAACTTGTGTGCAATTCAACATAGTCATTACGTCCACCTATCTATATTTTGGCGGGTAGAGCTATTGTGTTGACCACCCCGATAAAAGTCAGCATCCATTATGAGGAGCTTATCAATTATTTGTTCGGCAGGACCCTGCACCGCTTCGATAAATCGGTCAAGGTTTATCCTTCTTTTCGAACACCTCGAAAGGACTCCCCTCACAATATCATCCAGATCAATCTTCTAGTGGCGATTTTTTACCCAGATAAGGGAAAATTTCGCCCCGACAATCATCTGCGCTTTTACAAGGTCCTGAACGTCTTGAATGTCTTTGAACTTCTCTATCAGGCCATTAAATTCTTCGGGCTGTGGATTGCGCGAAAACCTTGTTTTGTAAACCATATTCAGCGTATTACGGCAGCGTTCAATAAAAACCCGAGTTTGAGCAGCGCGATCTTGAAATTGGACAATTCGGCGACAGCGCTCTTCATCTGCCCAAAAATCGACATTGTTTGCAAGTCTTGTGAGAGACTCAACCCGCGAGTTAACCCTCTGATCTTTGGCAGCAGGATCCAAAAAAGAACCTATGATAATGAAGAAAAGAATCCATGAGAGGAAGAAACGGAACAAGGGCAGGATGTTTAGGTATAAGGAATAAAAAAGAATAGTACCAGCCATGTCTTGACTCGAACGAGTCATAAGATCAAGCATGAAACCTTCGCGCTCAGCAAGACGCGTGGCCTTGGCGATAGTAGTTTTCTCTAACTCAAAAGATTCTTGAGCCCGAATAAGAGTAGCTTGTTCGCCATCTGATGATTTTTGTGATTGCTCCAAGGCAGTCATAGTTTGTTTCTTCATCGATTGAATTTGTTGTGGCAGATCTTCCATCTCCCTTTTTATCGAGTCAGGAAAGGAGGAAACATCCAAGGAAGCATTTTTCGGGAATTTTCACAGATTGTGATGCAGCAGGAGACGCGTCGGAGCATCCAGCCTCGGTATAGTTATCATAAACTAAATGGAAAACAAAATATACTCGGCATCAATCATCCAGCAAGGGGAACTTTTACATTTATAGTCATAACATATTAGAAAAAAATTCAAAAGGTGCGGCTCATAAGGCGCTTACATGTTGATTGGGAGCAACAAAAGGACAAAATATTTACAAATAAAGGAGTACAAGTTTGTCTACTTGACCTCCGTCTGGGCAGTGCTGCCAGAAGAAGAAGATTTCGGGTCGAGGATGGAGATGATTTTCCTCGAGAAGGACTTCGCGCCTTTTATTAGAGCAGTCCACTTGTCGTTGTTCACCCCCCGAACAGCATCAACGTTGGCCCAGTCGACTTTTTCGCCAATGGTTGCCACAAGAGCGATGGTGCCCTCAACTCCAATTTTAGACTTGCTTGGCGGTGTGCCAAAGCTGGGTCATCTTTCACTGTGAAGCGTTGGCGACCAGATCAATTTCTCTGGCAGCTCAGTCTTCGGGAAGAAGTGCGGTAATATGCGTTCGAACACAATCCGCGCTTCCTTCAATCAATCGCGCGCGTGCAGTTCATCTCTAGAACTGTGGGAGTATTCAGGAGGGGGTCTTCTTCTGAATCATGGTTTCTGGTATACATCTCACCAATTTTTTCTGCTGGAAAAATAGATTTTTTTGAATATAGATAGGAAGCTGGCATAAGCAAGCAAATAACAAGGATAGCAAAAGGAAAAGGAACATTACTCGAGAATTCGGCGGATTGCATCTCGAAGCGCACAATAATGGCGGCTTCCCATTTGGCAAGATTTTCTTCCTTGTCACTCAAGGCATTTTCAGCGGCATGAAGTATGTCTCGAAGATCTTCAACACACGCAGCATCTTCTTCAGTTTTTTTTGCGAGCTTTCTCGCTGGCCTTGAGTTTATTCTCTAATTCATTGGCGCGCTTCTCAGCAAGATGCAACGCCTCTGGATAAAAGGAGCGATTAAGTCATAATAAAAACAAGGAAGCATTAGACAATGTATAGAATAAAAACTTACTCCTCAGGGAGTTAGCTTCGTCACGGAACCCGATAAAACGGGAACCTATCTCGACCATATCCTTCATCACGGGCTGCAAAATAGTCGACACGCAAAAGGAAAGCATTAAGAAGTTGGCATTTTTTGAGTAAACAAAATAAAGTATGCATGGCTTAGATTAGCGGCCTAGGCATTTCTCTAACTCATATACAAACTCCATGGACTTACAAGTTTCCATATTATTTCGCACCGCTAGGCATCCATAAGCAAAAGAACATGGCATCAACTAGATATAAGTGCAATGTCGAAAGTGTTCCCCATGAAAGCATGGTTATACTAACTCCCAACTTGCAATTTGCAAACATATAAACTTCATAAGATAGTCACAATGATCAAGTTTATTAAGTGCAAGAAAGTAAATGTGCCATCAAATTTGTGAGAGCTTTACTGACTAATTTTCTCATGCCAAAATTTAATTTGGAAGATAAATAAAAACATGATGAGCATACTTGGAATAGCAATAATGCTAGTAGGTTAATATGGTGGACACAAACACTTCGGTTATTAGTAGTTGGATGCACGCGTAGAGTTCACACTCAGTATAGGCGGAGACTAGCAAAAGACTGGGAGCGACCAACCAAGAGAGCAATAATGGCCATAATTATGTATAGCGACAAAACATTATCAATTAAGGCATAAAGTGATATTACAAGTCAAAAACTAAATGATCATAGAGGCTTTAGTTGATCGGTTATAGTCATAACATGGTATAAGCATGTGCCAAGTCAACCCAATAAAGCATAAAATGAGAATACCACAATATTATGCTTTTATGATGGAAACAACACATGATTCTTTTAATGACACATTATGCACTCTCAGAAATTTAAAACAAGTCACGCTACAACAATAAATACTAAGCATATGATAAGAATAACACCCAACATGACATGCCAAAGTCTATGCCATAGTCTAGACAAGCTTCCTTTTGCATCACTATAGTCATGAAACATTTTACTCGTCTCCAACACCAATCAACTTATTTGAAATAACTCTCAGAGATGAAGATAAATATGGACCAGAGAGCTAATCATACATAAATGAAGAATACTAACGAGCTCTGAACAAAATTCGAATGAAAGAACAAGAGCTAAACGCAGTACCAGAAAACTAGAACACTCGCAGAATAATAAGAGCGAAACTAGAGCGTTCTATGCAATTAAAATGGAGCGGGTCTTTCTCCAAAATAAATATGCCGGGATCCAACATATGCTCAGAAAAAAAAACACCAAAAAACAAAAATAAAGACGCTCCAAGAACAACACATAGCGTATGAAGCAATAAAAATATAGCGCATAGAAAGATGACCTGTTGCTTTGTTGATGAAGAGGGGATGCCTTGGGCATCCTCAAGCTTTGACGCTTGTACCTCTTGAATATTTCTTGGAGTGCAGGGGAATCCCAAGCTTGAGCTTTTGTCCATTATTCATCTCATCACATCATTCTTCTCTCCCTACACTTAAAAACTTCCTTCATACAGAACTTCACATAATTCTCTATTAGCAGCATTAGTTCAATCAAAATAAACAAATCCACTTGGGTTCAGTTATAACATATATCAAACATCTATTAAAGCATTAGCTACTGTATCCACTCGTTAAAAAGCTCTTTGATCAAAAGAACTAAAAAAGAAAGAGATTTAAGAGGCAAATGCAAATAGTGCAGAAATCTGTCAAAACAGAACAGCAGGTAAAGATTGATTTTTTTCGAAAATCTTATGTTCCTCATATCGAAAAGTGGTCAACTAACGAAAGTTATATAATTACCTGGCCATATGCACAAAAATTGGCAGCTCAAAATTCCGCTCTGGCTGTTTATACGAATGTTTATGGTGACAACACAGAATCTGTTTTCAGGACAACAACTTCCCCAAATCTTACTTTCTCCCAATTAGAGGCTATTCTTGGCACAAAACCGAAAAAATGAAAAGGAGAGATTATTATAGAGGTAATAACTTCCAAGACTCAACAAATAGAAAAATTACATAAAATAAACATGGGTTATCTCCCAAGAGTGCTTTTCTTTAACGTCTTTCAGCTAGGCGCAGAAAAAGAGCGAGCATCAAGTGTTATCAAGTGAAGAAGCATTAAGATCAATCACTTCCTCTAAAACACAACTTGTCAAAATAGGCACTTTAGACACCCCTGGAGATGATTCAACATGTAAACCACTCTTAGTTGTACCAAAAGTTTTATCAGTTTTAAACATATTATGGGGTTTTGGTTTAGTTACCTTGGGAACATACACGAATTTTTGCTCTCTTCCCACAAAAGCTTTCTCCTTATTAAACCCAAGAGAGGAAAAGGTTGAACTTAAAGTTTCCATAGCCTCCTCTAGTTTACCAATCCTAAGGTTAATACTATCATGGATATTGCTAGCCTCTAAAACATTGATTATTTTATTGATAGTTTCTACTGATTCATTAATTTGGCTAGTATTATCAAGACAATTTGGCAAACTTTTCTCTAGAGAGCTTAGTCTTTCTATAATATCTTCCAAAGTATTCTCAGTTTTAACAACATTAGTGGGTGGGATTCCTATCAAGATTTCAATTAAATTGCAGGCTTCCAAAGCGGGAGTACCTAGAAAATTACCCCCCCCCCCCCGTGAGAGTATCCAACACATATCTATTCCAGCTAGATAAACCAACATAAAAATTTCCAAGGAGGATCATGGTAGAATATTTTTTAGTACATCTATGATGAGCATTACTTATTCTATACCAAGCATCTTTCAAACTTACTCCCCCTTGTTGCTTAAAAGAACGAATCTCAACTTCAGGAATACTCATTTTAGCAAAAGTAAAACTAAGCAACAGAAATAACATCTATAATAGAAACAATTTTTTGTGTTTTTGATATAAAGACAACTATAAAAGAAACTATTTTTTGTGTGTTTTTTATATAGTGAAGCAAAAAAACAAAATAAAGTAAACTGAGCAAAACAATAACAAAGTAAAGAGATTGGAGATGAGAGACTCCCCTTGCAGAAATCCTCTTTCTCCCCGGCAACGGCACCAGAAAAAGAGCTTGATGGTGCTTATCATAACACCGACTTCACACTGTTGGGGAACTCCAAGAGGAAGGTATGATGAGCACAGTAGAAAGTTTTCCATCAGTAAGAAACCAAGGTTTAATCGACCAGTAGGAGAAAGGCACGACTTCTGAAGGTGTTGCTAGCTGACTAGTGGTAGGGCGCACTACCGACGTCAGTAATAACGTGGAACCTGCACATAACACAACCAAAATACTTTGCCCCAACTTTCAGTGAGGTTGTCAATCTCACCGGTTTTGCTGAACACAAAAAATTAAATGTATCGAGTGGAAGGAGATGTTTGCAGTAATTAAAGAGAACAAAGCTTTGCAGTAAGTAATAGAGCATGATTGCAGTGGTTGAATTTATCAATGTAAAGGAAAGGACCGAGGTCCACAGTTCACTAGAGGTGTCTCTCCATAAAGATAAATAGCATGTTGGGTGAACAAATTACAGTTGGGCAATTGACAGAATATCGACCATACATGACGATTATTACTATGAGATTCGTTTGGGAATTACAACATAATACATAGACCGTAATCCAACTGCGTCTATGACTAATAATCCACCTTCCGGTTATCGTCCGAACCCCTTTCAGTATTAAGTTGTAAGCAACAAATTATCGTATTAAGCAATGTGTGTAAATTAAACAATGGAATTACCCTTGGATAAAATATTGTTGTTTTCTTCCTAGTAGAAACAACACATCTACAATCTTAGAAGTTACTGTCACTCTCCCAGATTACTATAGGCATGAACCTACTATCGAGCATAAATACCTCCTCTTGGGGTCACAAGCATATACTTGGCCAGACTATCTACTAGCAACAGAGAGCATGCAAGATCACAAATAACATATGACAAGAATGTACAATCGATCTCAACATAGTATTCAATATTCATCAGATCCCAAAGACACTACAAGAAAAATTCTGATACTCAACGATAAATTTTTGTCAGGTATGGCCCCTTTTTCGTCACCTATGGGCCTAAGCCGACGATATGGGTTTTGTGGTCCAAACCGCATCAGGCAAAGGCCTACCACGGATTTTTTGGTGCGTCGCGTTTGGGCGCCCTTCAGCCACGGAAAATCGGACCGTTGTAGAAGTGTTTTCGGGAGGCCGTTGACTGCTGACGTCATGCAAACTGCCATGTGGCAGACGCTGTTAACTGTCAGTTAACACCGTTAACCGGCTGAAACCCCGCGATAGATGGTAGGCCCACGCAAGGCCTGCCACGCCTTAAGCGGGCTGGCCCATTTAGTTTGCGGGCTAGGCTAGCTGACTTAGTTTGATCGATCAACCATATAACTCGGCTGGTCTATTAGGTACGTGGGCCGGGCCTAACCTCTAAGGTTGACTGGTCAAAACTTAAATGGGCCAGCCCACTAAGCACGTGGGCTGGGCCGAATGCCTTCCTTTGACCGGTCAAAGGATAGCTGGGCGGGCCCACTGAAAAGGTGGGCCAGGCCAAATGTCTTCATTTGACCGATCAACATGATAAATAGGCCGGTCCACTAGTCAAGTGGGCCGAGCCGAATGTCTCCATTTGATCGGTCAACACGATAAACGAGACGACCCAATAAGCATGTGGGCCGGACCAAATGCCTTTGTTTGACCGGTCAATAGACAAATGGGCCGGCCCAATAAGCAAGTGGGGTCCACTTTCCTGGTATCGGGCCTGGCCAGTTAGCAAGTGGGGTCCACCTTAAAACAAGTGGGTAGACCAATAAGTTAGTGGGCCGGCCCAAAAATAAAAGTGTGGCACACTATCCTGTTATCGAGCCGGCCAAGTTAGCAAGTGGGGTCCACCTTAAAGCAAGTGAGATGACCCAATAAGCACGTGGGGCCCACTTTGATGTTATCGGGCCGACCCATTTAGTTGGTGGATCGGCCCATTAGCCCACTACATAATATATATGTGGGCCTAGTAAGACCTAATAGGCTTATTGGGCTGAGGTGCGTGAAGCCCGTTGTTACTTAGTGGGTCGGCCCATCTGCGATTTACTATGTTAACATGCCGGCCTGTAAGACGCTTCACGATTTTGCGGGCCGGTCCATATGTGATTTCGCTTAATTGGGCCATTGCCGGGATGGGAATTTGTGATTTAGCTTGCGCCAACAATGACCGGTTACATACTATGAATATTTACGTAACACATGATTTCAGTCGGATAGCCTCACTTTCCACAAGCACCATAAAAATAATGCGCGCAAAAACCATAGAAACTAACTAAATATTACATTAGCTGCAAGGCTTTGAAAAAATATTACATCAGCTGCAAGACGTTGAAAAAATATTACATCAGCTGCAAGGCTTTGAAAAAATATTACATCAGCTGCAAGGCTTTGAAAAAATATTATAGAACCTAGAGAAATTGAATGGTAATTAAACCTAGCAATACAATGAAGGGATTCGGCAATCTTTTATGTTGTTCGAGCACGACCTATATCTGAAACAAAGACATTACAAGTTAAGACACCAACAATGAAAAGGCAAAGACACTAGAATGTTGTTTGCCAAAGAATTTGGAACTCACCATTTCCTCGTTATAACAATATCGTTGTAATACGCACAGATAGTCTACCGGTATGGGGCTAATATAGACTATCAATAAGCAAAAGCAAATAAAGATTGGATGCCGCATAGCAACAGCCAAAACATTTTAACGTGGACAAAAGACAAATAATAAGCTGTGAGCTTCCTTTTGATGTGTATAATCTATACCAACATAAAAAAATGACATGTAGGACCGACCTGCCAGCAGTGTCGTCATCGTTTCAAAGGCCGCAGGGGATCAAAAGAAAAAGGCAAATAGCCAGAAATTAGAGGAAAAAATAGATCCAATAAAGGAAAAGTTTATTGTTCATAGAGGCTGACATGCGGGACCCATGAGCCAGCAGCGTCCTCAATTTCAAAGGCGGCACAGGATCGAAAGAAAAAAAGCAAGTGACCAAAAATCAGGGAGTGAAAAATCCAATAAAAGAAACTTTATTGTACATAGAGGATGACATGCGGGTCCCATGAGCCAGCACCTTAATCAACGTTTCAGAGGCGGCATGAGATCGAAAGAAAGGAAAGTGACCAAATATCAGGAGTAAAGAATAATCAAAGAAAAGAAACTTTTATTGTACATAGAGGATGACATATGGGTCCTATTTTGCAGCAGTGGTCTAAACATTTCTAAGGCGACATGAGATCGAAAGAAAAAGGCAAATGACCAAATATCAGGAGCCAAAACTAATCCAAGAAAAGAAGCTTTTATTGTACATAGAGGATGACATGCGGGTCCTATTTTGCAGCAGCTGACATGAGTATACCCTTCGGGTACCCATTATTAGGATACCTGGCTTGGCTCGGCCCAGTATGGAGAAGACCCAACAAGGCAACCCGAAGAAGTAGTCAACTAGGACTCTTGTAAAATCCTAGGCTGGTTGCATATATAAAGCCAGCCAGGGTACCCGATAGAGGAGGAGATGAGATAGACAACATAGCTCCGCCTGTGGCGACACCCTGTAAACATACATATGACCATATACTGGATTGCTAGCAGCACATAGGGATCCTCCACCGAGGGGACCCGAAGCTGGTTACTTCGTGTGCCTAATTTCACTCCCGGAATCTCCATCGTCGCTCTCTCCTGAAACCCAAGTCTACAATACGTAGGCATTGGCGAGGTGATCCCTCGTCAATTGGCGCCGTCTATGGGAACTGCGATGACCGGATTTTGTTATCCGGGCGGGATCCTTAACCATCATCACCAATGAAGGTCAGATCGCATCTCGTCAAACCCGTTCTCTTCAATACAATCGACTTCAGGGCAGCGACGAACGATTTGCCGATTTATTGGGTGCCAAGCTGCGGCGTTCCGCACGAGGAAAAATCAAAGAAGGTAATCGATCTGAGCTAGACAGCGACGTATGCTCGATATATATGTTGGCCAGTCCGTACTGGGGATCGCGGAGAATCGCCGGATCAAGTCTCGGCGGTGCTAGCAAGCCAATCAAGTGTTGTTCAAAGGAAAAAACAGCAGCAATATACGATAGTGCATCCCATCTGCCGGACCAAGTCTCGAGGCACCGCATAGCATGTTTTTCCTTCAGCTCTTCACGTGAAAACAGTCAACCGTGATCCATTGATTTAAGCGCTGGAGAGCCAAATCAATCAACACAACACTTGGATTGGAGGAAGACGTATGTGCCTCAATCAAAGACCAACATCAACCAACGAGAAAACAACCAGAATACGACCTGGAAAAGTCGAATCCGAAGGAAAGCAGCATCGTCGACTTCTATCGTTCTTTTCATCGACATCTTTTTTCGGCTTCCTCGGCAAAGCGGGAATTGACCTCGATATGCATGTACTCCATCGACTACTGTCGACTAAGCGTCGCATTACTTCATCACCGCTATTTCATCGACTCCATCCAACATCGTGGCCTAACATATTTGCTGCATCATCAGATCGAACTTCAACAATGATTATGAATCCATAGATTCATCGGTAACCCGTTCATTTTTTACATATTATTTAATTCATATATGCAATGACCTAATCCGTATAGTATTCAAGTACAAGACTATCAAATGCATGAACACATATTTTTCCACATTCAAATATTTCAACAATAATTTGTCTTGGATGCTAATCTTCTGCGTCTCGAGTGGAGCCTACTCCCATCGGGAGTGCATGGATTTTATTGAGGCTTCGAACAGGAGTCGATAAAAAGAGGGGCGACGCCCAAAAATATAGTCAAGTTCTTCATCGAGTAGTACAACTTGAGTCTATGTCTAAGTGCAAATACTTACCCATAGACTCGGGGGCTACTCCCATCAGAAGCGCTGCCGCGCACCTGATGCGTGTAGTTGACACGTCCGTTGGGAACCCCAAGAGGAAGGTGTGATGCGCAAAGCAGCAAGTTTCCCTCAGTAAGAAACCAAGGTTTATCGAATCAGTAGGAGTCAAGAAGCACGTTGAAGGTTGATGGCGGCGGAGTGTAGTGCGGTGCAACACCAGGGATTCTGGCGCCAACGTGGAACCTGCACAACACAATCACAGAACTTTGCCCCAACGTAACAGTGAGGTTGTCAATCTCACCGGCTTGCTGTAAACAAAGGATTAAACGTATTGTGTGGAAGATGATGATTGTTTGCGAAGAACAAGTAAAGAACAATTGCAGTAGATTGTATTTCAGATGTAAAGAATAGGACCGGGGTCCACAGCTCACTAGTGGTGTCTCTCCCATAAGATAAGAAGATGTTGGGTGAACAAATTACAGTTGGGCAATTGACAAATAAAGAAGGCATAACAATGCACATACATATATCATGATGAGTACTATGAGATTTAATCAGGGCATTACGACAAAGTACATAGACCGCTATCCAAGCATGCATCTATGCCTAAAAAGTCCACCTTCAGGTTATCATCCGAACCCCTCCAGTATTAAGTTGTAAACAACGGACAATTGCATTAAGTATGGTGCGTAATGTAATCAACACAAATATCCTTAGACAAAGCATCGATGTTTTATCCCTAGTGGCAACAAGACATCCACAACCTTAGAACTTTCCGTCACTCGTCCCGCATTTAATGGAGGCATGAACCCACTATCGAGCATAAATACCCCCTCTTGGAGTCACAAGTATCAACTTGGCCAGCAGCCTCTACTAGCAACGGAGAGCATGCAAGAACATAAATAACATATATGATAGATTGATAATCAACTTGACATAGTATTCAATATTCATCGGATCCCAACAAACACAACATGAAGAATTACAAATAGATGATCTTGATCATGATAGGCAGCTCACAAGATCTAACATGATAGCACAATGAGGAGAAGACAACCATCTAGCTACTGTTATGGACCCATAGTCCAGGGGTGGACTACTCACACATCGTTCCGGAGGCGATCATGGCGATGAAGAGACCTCCGGGAGATGATTCCCCTCTCCGGCAAGGTGCCGGAGGCGATCTCCTGAATCCCCCGAGATGGGATTGGCGGCGGCGGCGTCTCTGGAAGGTTTTCCGTATCGTGGCTCTCGTATCGGGGGTTTCGCGACGAAGACCTTAAGTAGGCGGAAGGGCAGAGTCGGGAGGGTCACGAGGGGCCCACACAACAGGGCCGCGCGGCCAGGGTCCAGGCCGCGCCGCCCTGGCGTGTCGCCACCTCGTGGCCCCACTTCGTTTCCTCTCCGGTCTTCTGGAAGCTTCGTGCAAAAATAGGACCCTGGGCGTTGATTTCGTCCAATTCCGAGAATATTTCCTTACTAGGATTTCTGAAACCAAAAACAGCAGAAAACAAAGAATCGGCTCTTCGGCATCTCGTCAATAGGTTAGTGCCGGAAAATGCATAAATATGACATATAATGTGTATAAAACATGTGAGTATCATCATAAAAGTAGCATGGAACATAAGAAATTATAGATACGTTTGGGACGTATCAAGCATCCCCAAGCTTAGTTCCTACTCGCCCTCGAGTAGGTAAACGATAACAAAGATAATTTCTGAAGTGACATGCTATCATAATCTTGATCATACTATTGTAAAGCATATGAGATGAATGCAGCGATTCGAAGCAATGATGAAGATAATGAGTAAACAAATGAATCATATAGCAAAGACTTTTCATGAATAATACTTTCAAGACAAGCATCAATAAGACTTGCATAAGAGTTACTCATAGAGCAATAAATTCAAAGTAAAGGTATTGAAGCAACACAAAGGAAGATTAAGTTTCAGCGGTTGCTTTCAACTTCAACATGTATATCTCATGGATAATTGTCAACACAAAGCAATATAACAAGTGCAATAAGTAAACATGTAAGAATCAATGCACATAGTTGATACAACTGTTTGCTTCTGGGATAGAAAGAATAGGCAAACTGACTCAACAATAAAGTAGAAGATAGGCCCTTCGCAGAGGGAAGCATTGATTACTATATTTGTGCTAGAGCTTTTCATTTTGAAAACATGAAACAATTTTGTCAACGGTAGTAATAAAGCATATGTGTTATGTATAAGACATCTTATAAGTTGCAAGCCTCATGCATAGTATACTAATAGTGCTCGCACCTTGTCCTAATTAGCTTGGATTAACACGGATTATCATTGCATAGCATATGTTTCAACCAAGTGTCACAAAGGGATACCTCTATGCCGCCTGTACAAAGGTCTAAGGAGAAAGCTCGCATTGGATTTCTCGCTTTTGATTATTCTCAACTTAGACATCCATACCGGGACAACATAGACAACATATAATGGACTCCTCTTTAATGCATAAGAATTCAACAACAATTAATATTCTCATAAGAGATTGAGGATTAGTTGTCCACACTGGAACTTCCACCATGAATCATGGCTTTAGTTAGCGGCCCAATGTTCTTCTCTAACAGTATGCATACTCAAACCATTTGATCATGAAAATATCCCTTACATCAGACAATACGAACATGCATAGCAACTCACATGATATTCAACAAAGGTAAAAGAGTTGATGGCGTCCCCAGAAACATGGTTACCTCTCAACAAGCAACTTATTAAGAAATAAGACACATAATTACATATTCTTCACCACAATAGTTTTTAAGGCTATTTGTCCCATGAGCTATGTATTGCAAAGACAAAGAACAGAAATTTTAAAGGTAGCACTCAAGTAATGTACTTTGGAATGGCGGAGAAATACCATGTAGTAGGTAGGTATGGTGGACACAAATGGCATGGTTATTGGCTCAAGGATTTGGATGCACGAGAAGAATTCCTCTCAATACAAGGCTAGGCTAGCAAGGTTGTTTGAAGCAAACTCAAGTATATAAAAGGTGGAGCAAAGCTCACATATGAACATATTGTAACTATTATAAGACTTTACATTGTCTCCTTGTTGTTCAAACACCTCAACCAGAAAATATCTAGACTCTAGAGATCAATCATGCAAACCAAATTTTAACAAGCTCTATGTAGTTATTCATTAATGAGTACAAGGTACATGATGCAAGAGCTTAAACATGATCTATATGAGCACAATAATTGCCAAGTATCAAATTATTCAAGACATTATACCATTTACCACTTGCGTCATTTTCCGTTTCCAACCATATAACAATGAATGAAATAGTCCAACTTTCGCAATGAACATTAAAGATGAAGCTAAGAACACATGTGTTCATACGAAACAGCGGAGCGTCTCCTTCTCCCAAACAAAGAATGCTAGGATCCGATTTTATTCAAACAAAAACAAAAACAAAAACAAACAGATGCTCCAAGTAAAACACATAAGATGTGACGGAATAAAAATATAGTTTCACTAGAGGAACCTGATAAGTTGTCGATGAAGAAGGGATTCCTTGGGCATCCCCAAGCTTAGACGCTTGAGTCTTCTTAAAATATGCAGGGATGAACCATGGGGGCATCCCCAAGCTTTGACTTTTCACTCTTCTTGATCATATTGTATCATCCTCCTCTCTTGACCCTTGAAAACTTCCTCCACACCAAACTCGAAACAAACTCATTAGAGGGTCAGTGCATAATTCATATATTCAGAGGTGACACAATCATTCTTAACACTTCTGTACATTGCACAAAGCTACTGAAAGTTAATGGAACAAAGAAATCCATCAAGCATAGCAAAACAGGCAATGCGAAATAAAAGGCAGAATCTGTCAAAACAGAACAGTTCGTAAAGACGAATTTTAAAGTGGCAACAGACTTGCTCAGATGAAAATGCCCAAATTGAATGAAAGTTGCGTACATATCTGAGGATCACGCATGTAAATTGGCAGATGTTTTTAAATTTTCTACAGGGACTACTGCTCAAATTCGTGACAGCAAGAAATCTATTCCTGCGCAGCAATCCAAATCTAGTATTGGCTTTACTATCAAAGACTTTACTTGGCACAACAATGCAATAAAATAAAGATAAGGAGAGGTTGCTACAGTAGTAACAACTTCCAAGATTCAAATATAAAATAAAGTGCAGAAGTAAAATAATGGGTTGTCTTCCATAAGCGCTTTTCTTTAACGCCTTTCAGCTAGGCGCAGAAAGTGTGTATCAAGTATTGTCAAGAGGTGAAGCATCAACATCAATAGGTATCTTAGATGCTCCCCCATACGTAGTGGTGCTAAGGGCCTTTTCAATTTTAGGCCTATAATAACTTTTTGGCTTAGGCACTTTAGAGGCATACATGAATTTTTTCTCCTTACCCACATAAGCTTTCTCCTTAAACTTAAGAGAAGAAAAAGTTGAACCCAAGGTTCCCATAGCTTCTTCAAGTTCACTAATCCTATGGGTTCGATTATCATGAGTAGCACAAGTTTCTAAAAAAGCAATTCTCTCATTAATTCCACCTAGAGATTTATCAAGTTTATCAGTGCTATTAAGTAATATTCCCAATTTAGTCTCAATACTTGGAAGATCTTTCTCTATGGCCTCCAACTTTTTCATGACATCTTCAAGAGAGATTTCAATTTTAGCTTCATTAACAGGTGGTATTCCAACTAGACTCTCAATAATGCAACTAGCTTCTAAAGCAGGAGTGCCTAGGAAATTACCTCCCGCAAGAGTATCAAGAACATACCTATTCCAACTAGAGATACTAGCATAAAAGTTCCTAAGTAGTATAATAGTGGAGTGTTTTTTAATGCACCTATGATGAGCATCGCTAATTCTATACAAAGCATCTTTAAAACTTTCTCCCCCTTGTTGCTTAAAGGAACGAACTTCAACTTCCGGAACACTCATTTTTAGCAGTAGTAAATAAAGCAAACTAAATAAAGTAAATGCAAGTAACTAATTTTTTGTGTGTTTTCGATATAGAGAACAAGACACTAAATAAAGTAAAACTAGCAACTAATTTTTGTGTGTTTTTGATATAAAAGCAAACAAAGTAGTAAATAAACTAAAGCAAGACAAAAACAAAGTAAAGAGATTGGATGTGGAAGACTCCCCTTGCAGCGTGTCTTGATCTCCCCGGCAACGGCGCCAGAAATTTGCTTGATGCATGTAGTTGACACGTCCGTTGGGAACCCCAAGAGGAAGGTGTGATGCGCACAGCAGCAAGTTTCCCTCAGTAAGAAACCAAGGTTTATCGAACCAGTAGGAGTCAAGAAGCACGTTGAAGGTTGATGGCGGAGGAGTGTAGTGCGGCGCAACACCAGGGATTCCGGTGCCAACGTGGAACCTGCACAACACAATCACAGAACTTTTCCCCAACGTAACAGTGAGGTTGTCAATCTCACCGACTTGCTGTAAACAAAGGATTAAACGTATTGTGTGTAAGATGATGATTGTTTGCGAAGAACAGTAAAGAACAATTGCGATGAGATTGTATTTCAGATGTAAAGAATAGGACCGGGGTCCACAGTTCACTAGTGGTGTCTCTCCCATAAGATAAGCGAGATGTTGGGTGAACAAATTACGGTTGGGCAATTGACAAATAAAGAAGACATAACAATGCACATACATATATCATGATGAGTACTATGAGATTTAATCGAGGCATTACGACAAAGTACATAGACCGCTATCCAGACATGCATCTATGCCTAAAAAGTCCACCTTCAGAGTTATCATCCGAACCCCCTCCGGTATTAAGTTGTAAACAACGAGACAATTGAATTAAGTATGTTGCGTAATGTAATCAACAAAATATCCTTAGACAAAGCATCGATGTTTTATCCCTAGTGGCAACAAGCACATCCACAACCTTAGAACTTTCCGTCACTATCCTGCATTTAATGGAGGCATGAACCCACTATCTAGCATAAATACCCCCTCTTGGAGTCACAAGTATCAACTTGGCCAGAGCCTCTACTAGCAACGGAGAGCATGCAAGAACATAAATAACTTATATGATAGATTGATAATCAACTTGACATAGTATTCAATATTCATCGGATCCCAGCAAACACAACATGAAGAATTACAAATAGATGATCTTGATCATGATAGGCAGCTCACAAGATCTAACATGATAGCACAATGAGGAGAAGACAACCATCTAGCTACTGCGCTATGGACCCATAGTCCAGGGGTGGACTACTCACACATCGTTCCAGAGGAGATCATGGCGATGAAGAGACCTCCGGGAGATGATTCCCCTCTCCGGCAAGGTGCCGGAGGCGATCTCCTGAATCCCCCGAGATGGGATTGGCGGCGGCGGCGTCTCTGGAAGGTTTTCCGTATCGTGGCTCTCGATACTGGGGGTTTCGCGACGAAGACCTTAAGTAGGCGGAAGGGCAGAGTCGGGAGGGTCACGAGGGGCCCACACAACAGGGCCGCGCGGCCAGGGTCAGGCCGCGCCGCCCTGGCGTGTCGCCACCTCGTGGCCCCACTTCGTTTCCTCTCCGGTCTTCTGGAAGCTTCGTGCAAAAATAGGACCCTGGGCGTTGATTTCGTCCAATTCCGAGAATATTTCTTTGCTAGGATTTCTGAAACCAAAAACAACAGAAAACAGCAACTGGCTCTTCGGCATCTCGTCAATAGGTTATTGCCGGAAAATGCATAAATATGACATATAATGTGTATAAAACATGTGAGTATCATCATAAAAGTAGCATGGAACATAAGAAATTATAGATACGTTTGGGACGTATCAGCACCCGACAGAAAAACAATTTCAAAAATCGTCAACATCATATACACTACACATGATCTACGACATGGACCTCGCCTTGTATTTCTTTGACTTCGGAGATGGTTATGCTTGGAGTCTCTATGCAAGTCTTCGACTTCCCTAGACACTCGGGGGCTACTGACATGGGTATACCCTTTGGGTACCCATTATTAGGATACCTGGCTCGGCCCAGTATGGAGAAGGCCCAACAAGGCAACCCGAAGAAGTAGTCGACTAGGACTCTTGTAAAACCCTAGGCTGGTTGCATATATAAAGCCAGCCAGGGCACCCGATAGAGGGGGAGACGAGATAGACAACATAGCTCCGCCTATGGCGACACCCTGTAAACATACATATGACCATATACTGGATTGCTAGCAGCACGTAGGGATCCTCCACCGAGGGGACCCGAAGCTGGGTACTTCGTGTGCCTAATCTCGCTCCCGGAATCTCCATCGTCGCTCTCTCCCGAAACCCAAGTCAGCAGCGGTCTCAACGTTTCCAAGGCGGCACAAGACCAAAAGAAAAAGGACGTAGCCAGAAATCAGGGGTAAAAACAATCCACGAAAAGAAAGATTTCAATTGGCGCTGCATCTAGCCATCCGGGCCTTCGAACTATCCTGCTGGACGCCTATTGACTCGTACAGTTTCAGCCCACTCCAAAACAGGAAAGTCCTATGCTTCACAAAAACAAAAAACAAGGAGATTCAACATATAAGTTTATGTAAAATAAAGATTTAACATATCCGTTTGCAATAGCTTAGAGCGAAATACAATATTTATTGTCTGCAAAATAATCAAGATATCACATGTTTCTTGTACGGGGAGGCTGGCATCAGGGACCCATGAGCCAGCAGCGTTGTCAATGTTTGAAAGGCGGTAGGGGATTGAAAGAAAAAATAAACCAAAAATTAGTTGGTAAAACAATCCAAGAAAAGAAACATTTATCATTCTGAGAGGATGACATGCGGGACCCATGAGGCAACAGCATCCTCAACGTTTCCAAGGCGGCACGGGATCTAAAAAAAGGAAAAATAGCCAGAAATTAGGGGTCAAAATAACTCCAAGGAAGGAAAGGTTTATTGTTCAAAGAGGCTAACATGCGGGATCCAGGAGCCAACATCTTCCTCAAAGTTTCAAAGGCGGCATGAGATCGAAAGAAAAAGGCAAGTGACCAAATATCAGGAGCCAAAAATAATCGAAGAAAAGAAACTTTTATTGTACATAGAGGATGACATGCAGGTCCCATTTTGCATCAGCGGTCTCAACGTTTCAGAGGCGGCATGAGATCGAAAGAAAAAAGGCAAGTGACCAAATATCAGGAGCCAAAAATAATCCAAGAAAAGACACTTTTATTGTACATAGAGGATGACATATGGATCCATTTTGTAGCAGCGGTCTCAACGTTTCAAAGGCGGCATGATATCGAAAGAAAAAGGCAAGTGAACAAATATCAGGAGCCAAAATTAATCCAAGAAAAAGGAAACATCCAGAAATTAATTAGGGGTCAAAAATAAATCCATCCAAGGAAACTTTTATTGTTCATAGAGGGTGACATGTGGGACCGAACTGCCAGCAGCGTCTTCATCGTTTCAAAGGGGGTAGGGGATCAAAAGAAAAAGGCAAATAGCCAGAAATCATGGGTAAAAAATCAATCCAAAAAAGGAAAGGTTTATTGTTCACAGAGGCTGACATGCGAGATCCATGGGCCAGCAACGTCCTCAATGTTTCAAAGGCGGCATGAGATCGAAAGAAAAAAGCAAGTGACCAAATATCATGAGCCAAAAATAATCCAAGAAAAGAAACTTGATTGTACATAGAGGATGATGCGGGTCCCATTTTACAGCAACAGTCTCAACGTTTAAAATGGAATTGCCACGAGAGCAGTTAACTGGTACCTGATCCGTCAGATGAACTAGCCCCATTTACCATTATCCCTGTACAATATATAACTATTTTAAGAAGATTGTCTAGTAATTCAAAGAAATGGTGTACGTGTTATTTATAATGATGTTTTACTCGATTCTACGATTCAAGCAAAATCTCGGGGGCTACTGACATAGGCATCCCCAATGGGCCTGCCGAAGAAGGTACCCGTGGTTTACTGAAGGCCCATGACCCGAAGATTACGAAGTCCGGATGCGCAATAAAGCATCGATATGGAAGTTAGAGATATGTTGGGAATAGAGACTTGTAATTATACGGGATGAACTAAAAGAGTCTCCCGCTGTTCTATAACTTGTGTATCACGAAACCCTCGACTCCGCCTCCTATATAAGGGGAAGTCGAGGGAGAAAGAAAGGATCGATTCATGGTCAACACAACCCTAGTTTTTAGCAGTCGAGCACCTTTTCGGCTGAAACCTTCGAGATCTACTTGCCCTCTACTTTCCACGAAACCCTAGTCTACAACTTGTAGGCATTGACAAGTCGATACCTTGTCAACCCATATTTTCCTTATCGATCGTCCGATTCGCTTGATTATTTCGCCCACGGACTTCGTTTGACCTAAAAACCACAATATAAAAGACTTCCCATGGCTTCCTCGGGGGAGCGTCGCGAAAACATAGAATCGCCGAAATTGAGCCAGAACAGCGAAGATTGGAGGGGGGAAGTCCGTCGGAGCCGCCGCCGAAGGGATCTCCATCTTCTCCAACATCTCCACCGTCATCATCATGATGAATAGGAAGTAATCCACCTCTTTACTATGGGTTTGTGGCAGTAGCTTGATCTATTGTACCATATGAGTTGCCTAGCATGATTATGGTCATATATGTAATTCCTATGTGGTGAATCTTTATTCTATGATATTGGTATATGAGATTGGAACCTATTGTGTGTAAGATGTATTGATAAATGCATATCATATACCCTGTTCTTAAGTACTTGTTCTGATCCAACTTGTATGAAATAATATGTGTGGGGAGAAGTGTGTATTAGATGGAGTAGCATGGTGGTAGTGATTGAATAGTGACAACAATTTCAAGATCTACTATGATATTTAACTTTCTTTTGTTGCCTCACTAGGAATAAAGTAAAAGCATGTGCTATAATTATCATGCAAAATTGTGATAATCTTGTTTGTTCAAGGTAGCATATTTGGTATTCAAACATTATGTCAAATTACTTACGGTTATACTCCGTTGATTGTTAATTCAAGATTGCTTGAGTTTTCCATATTCTCGAGGAGTATAATAGATGTGTATTGCATCATCTCTATGTTAGGACGTAATGCCTATATGAATGCTTATCGAACATTTGTTGAAGTTTCATCAATATTATATCGTTGATGAATTATTAGTGTTCACTACAACTTACAAAAAGAGTAGACAAGTGAACCCATGAAGTTGGGGACACAAGGCAAGAACTTTATTTTGCAGGTTGCTAGAAGAGGAGAGAAAATGACAAGTTTAACTTTTAAGCCAATTCCCCGAGAGTTCGATATAAACATTCGAGTCACCCTTGTGGGGAAAATGCGCTTGCTACAACACTCTCCAGTTGGATTCCCAATGAATTAGTAATACCCCAGAATCTTTAAATGTTAATTCCGACAATGATTCTTTAAGTTGACCAAAATTTGACCTGTTGAGCCATAAGTCGAGTATGGTTCTGTTCCTCTTGTCTAGTCGATCGAAAATGAGTATAAGTTTGTGCAAATCGGAGTTCAGAATATTTGGAGATTCCTCAAATATTAGCCATTGAATAATTTTGAGAACTAAAATAATAAGCCTATATCATGTTTCCACATTGAGTAAAGAAGGGGATGAAATAAATAACGATGGGCTTGTCCCAGCCCTCAACCTGAACCAAACGCTCCCCATCGATGCCGCCACAGTCGCCTAGGGTTCAGCCATGGTCCACCATCGGTTGTTGCTGCAGTGTGGGCATCCGGTTCGCCATCCCGTGCATCCGTAATCCGTTCGGTCTCGTCTGACGCTGCTTTGTTGCCAGGTATGTAGATCCTCCTGCCGAAGAAATACATCGTCCTTTTTCAAAGGCTACCGACTCCTCGTAGAAGTCCACATGAGCAGGAAAGGCCACCGACTCCTCTTGGGAGCGGTCCACATGAGCAGCAAAGGCCATCGAATCCTCCTGGTAGCATTCCACAGGAGCAGCAAAGTCCACACCTACCTAAGAGAGACCCAGTGTGAGTCCACCATCTCGAGATCCTCCGCGTAAGACATCGTCCTTTAAGTGGAACGGTACTCCGCCTAGGAAGAGATCTAGAATGGAGAAACCACTGCCGCCTATGGAGAAGTTACCTTGGGAAATGAGTATCAAGGAAAATGAGCAAAGTTGTAAGTCCCAGCTGAAATCCTTTTTTTGCTAAGAAAGCGCCAGAGATACCTTTTGAGAAGACACTAGATCCGGTGAAAGTTGGGGGCGTACCATTGAGAATCTATATGACGTCGTATGACGAGATAGGCGTTCTATTGAAACATCGTATGACGAGATGGTGGAGGCGAAAAAACGCAATCAATCGGGTGTCACAGCAAGTGCACCAGCTCGGAGAACAACCCGTTCAATCGGTCCCCCCTCTCATGGTGTTTGACGAGAAGGCCGTTCAAAGTTCTCGACAATATACCGATTACCCCTTCGCTGAAGTAGAATATAAATTTGTTCAAGGGAAAGATTTGGTCGAGAATCTCAGGAAGCTACCAATAAGTATGCGTAATTTGCATGCGTGGTATAGTAATGCCACAAAGAAAGGGATCGAGTCTATCATGGTGCGAGTTAAGGAAGAGTACTACTTCCAAGAATACTCTGTGAGCGTTGACTTCGGCAAACTTTTTCATTTATACAATCTCCGGGCCCTCGACAAATCAATCATCAGTTGCTCTTGTTTCTAAGTGATTTATTTATGTAATTTGAGAAGTCTTTAGCTCAGCTCGTTCATTGTCTGCAAATTATAATCTTTTGTGCGTTATATTATGAAGATTGAAGATGCTCGAATGCAAAAGGGATGAAATCAAGCAAATTGGGTTCATTGACCCGGATACAATGCATGAAAAAACCATAGCGGATCCCATCTATAATAGGGATACATCGGAGACTTTGCTAAGGTTTTTGAAGCGACAACGTGACAAAAGGATAATACTTTGGCCTTACAACTTCAAGTGAGTGTTACTGTCTTATAACACATTCTATTTTGCTCACGAGAAGTTCAAATTTTAACTGATGACTTATATATATGACACTGCCTATTTAAACGTGCGCAGGTTCCACTATATTCTTATCGTTATTAAAATGTATGAAGGAGAGGTTGAAGTCTTTGACTCACAAAGCAAAGAGGCTATACTATAGAAGACGTGTTTTTTTATGCTCAAAAGTAATTTTAATTCTTATCGGTCTTTTCGGTAATTTCCTGATATCAACTAATTGATAACTCTTTTATGCATTTTCTTTTGTCGGGCAGTGTATGGGAAATGTTCATCAAGGAAGATCGGTCCCATGAATGGAAACCGAAGCTGATATGGCGTGCGAACAAAGTAAGTAGTACTACCTATGTCCACACACCTTTATCATACTTGATTATTGTTTCATTGAATTATATTCTTATACAGAAATGCCCGCAACAACCAGAGGGGACTAATCTATGTGGAAACTACGTTTGCGAGTACATCCACAGAATTGTCAGCGAGAGAACGAATAATCAAAGAAATAAAGAGGTACGAAAAAAATATTCACAAATTTATTTTGTTACCATAAGTTGTGCTTAGTTTCAGTAATAACTGTTTGTTTGTGATTTGATATATATACACACACATGCATAGCTCATGTATTCATTTGTATCTCATTCTTTTACAGTTGGCAAGAAAGCGGGACAAGATCTCAATCGAGGAACGCTTCAAAGCAAATGACGATGAATTGGTGGGATTTTTCCTTCGGGACGTCATACCGCCATTCGGAGAGTTCCACTATGAATGAAGATGTACATGTAACATATAGTTTGACTCGGAGAGTACCACTATGCTACATGTAATAGATAGTATGCCTCAGAGAGTACCACTATATATGCATGAAGATCGATCTTCATGCATACTACTTAATTCGCGATCTTATGCAATTACATGTGTTATATTATATGCACCAAGTTGATATATGCATCACCTTGATCTTCATGTACTACCTAAACCCAAATGCGTTTCTGGTGCATCGACGCGATATGAAACGGTCCGATACCCCTAAATCCCTCCAAAAACCCTAAACCCTTAATTCTCTGCCGCGGCAGAGATTTATGCATTTTCTCTGCCGCGGCAGACAACCTTTGGTACCGGTTCGTATTACAAACCGGTACCAAAGCTCCCTAGCCCTGCGCTCTCCTGGGTGCCCACATGGAGGCCCTTTAATACCGGTTCGTAAGGAACCAGTACGAGGGGGGGGGGCTTTTGTACCGGATCTTTTGTACCGGTTGCTTAACCGGTACAAAAGCCCCTCTGGAACCGGCACGGTTCCCATTTTTCTACTAGTGTTAGAGGCATAGCCTCCGAGAAATATCTAAACTCCGACTCTTGAATTATCCTATTGTTTTATTTTCTACCTTACCTTACGACTTTTTACCCATTCAAGCCATTTTTTTTCACTGTAAACTTAATCCAGTTTTTTTTATGTGCAATTACTATTAGATTAGTTAATTTTTTCTCAACACAAGCACATATCAAAAATTTCTACAAGGTGACATTAGCGGTGTGAGAATGACTAGGCAGGCGGACGGCGCAGGTGTGGCATAGGCGAGGCAGCCGATCAAGGAAGCTTGATATATTAGACAAACACACCCTCTGATAAGAGGAAAGGAACTGTAAGAGCATATGGCAGAGGAAGGCAAAAAACATGCATGACTTACATAGTTGATTTCATTTACGAACGTAGAAAAATTATGATCAAATGCAACTTAATTTTTTCCTTGCAACCTGCAGTAACGCTGTAGGGATTCGTTCCATAGAAAACAAAAATTTTCCTACCGCGAGAACGCAATCCAAGAAAAGATGCAATCTAGAAGACGGGAGCAACAAAGGGATGAAAGAGACTCACCCTTGAAGATTTCAAAAGCCTACAAGATGAGGCTCTTGTTGCTGCGGTAGACGATCACTTGCCGCTTTCAAAAGCACGTAGAAGATCTTGACGGTGCCACGATAGGGAAGCACCTCCGTACTCGGTCACACATTCGGTGTTGATGAAGACGATGTCCTTCTCCCTGTTCCAGCGTGTAGCGGAAGTAGTAGCTCCTCCTTGAATCCGGCAGCACGACGGCGTGGTGGCGGTGTCGATGGAGATCTCCGGCGGAGCTTCGCTAAGCGTTGCGGGAGAGGTGGAGGAGTGGGGCGGGTAGGGTTTGGGGAGAGGGGGTGGCCGGCCTCCAAGGGGTGCGGCGAAGGTGGTGGCTTTGGTGTGGCCGGCCCCCTCCCCTTGCCCCTCATTATATAGGTGGAACCCCCAAGTGTTGGACTACAAGTCTTCGAATAAGACCCCAACCCAAAACCTTCCATGTGTAGGGAAACCTACCCAAGGTGGGATTCCCACCTCAAGTGGGACTCCCACCCTTCCATGAGGAGGGTGGCCGGCCACCCTTGGTGGAGTCCACCTGGGACTCCACCCCTCTAGGGTTGGCCGGCCATGGGAGGTGGAGTCCCTTCGGGACTCCGCCTTCCAAAGTGATTTCTTCCAGACTTTTCTAGAACCTTCTAGACCCTTCCATAAATGCACCAGATCATTTTCAAACTTATAAAATGACTTCCTATATATGAATCTTATTCTCCGGACCATTCCGGAACTCCTCGTGATGTCCGGGATCCCATCCGAGACTTCGAACAAAACTTCGAACTCCATTCCATATTCAAGTTCTACTAATACGACATCAAACCTTAAGTGTGTCACCCTACGGTTCGCGAACTATGTAGACATGGTTGAGAACTCTCTCCGACCAATAACCAATAGCGGGATCCGGAGATCCATAATGGCTCCCACATATTCAACGATGACTTAGTGATCGAATGAACCATTCACATACGATACCGATTCCCTTTGTCACGCGATATTTTACTTGTCCGAGGTTTGATCATCGGTATCTCTCTATACCTTGTTCAACCTCGTCTCTCGACAAGTACTATTTACTCGTACCGTGGTATGTGGTCTCTTATGAACTATTCATATGCTTGCAAGCTATTTAGACGACATTCCACCGAGAGGGCCCGGAGTATATCTATCCGTCATCGGGATGGACAAATCCCACTCGTTGATCCATATGCCTCAACTCATACTTTCCGGATACTTAATCCCACCTTTATAACCACCCATTTACGCAGTGGCGTTTGATGTAATCAAAGTAACTTTCCGGTATAAGTGATTTACATGATCTCATGGTCGAAAGGACTAGGTAACTATGTATCGAAAGCTTATAGCAAATAACTTAATGACGTGATCTTATGCTACGCTTAATTGGGTGTGTCCATTACATCATTCATATAATGACATAACCTTGTTATTAATAATATCCAATGTTCATGATCATGAAACAATGATCATCTATTAATCAACAAGCTAGTTAAGAGGCTTACTAGGGACTCATTGTTGCTTACATAACACACATGTATCAATGTTTCGGTTAATACAATTATAGCATGGTATATAAACATTTATCATAAACACAAAGATATATAATAACCACTTTATTATTGCCTCTTGGGCATATCTCCAACAATCTCCCACTTGCACTAGAGTCAATAATCTAGATTACATTGTAAGGTATCTAACACCCATGGCATTCGGTGTTGGTCATGCTTTGCCCTAGGGAGAGCTTTAGTCAACGGATCTGCTACATTCAGATCAGTGTGTACTTTGCAAATCTTTACTTCTCCATCTTCGATGTACTCGCGAATCGAATGATAACGCAGCTTGATATGCTTCAGCCTCTTGTGTGACCTTGGTTCTTGTGCATTAGCGATGGCACCCATGTTGTCACAGTAGATGACTAGTGGGTCCAATGCACTAGGAACCACACCGAGCTCTACAATGAACCTCTTCATCCATACCGCTTCTGATGAAGCCTCTGAAGCCGCTATTTACTCCGATTCAGTTGAAGACTTCGCCACCGTGCACTACTTCGAGCTTGCCCAGCTTAATGCAGCACCATTCAATATAAACACGTACCCAGACTGAGACTTAGAGTCATCAGGATCAGTGTTCCAACTTGCATCCGTGTAACTGGTTACAACGAGCTCTTGGTCACCTCCATAACAAAGAAACATATCCTTAGTTCTTTTCAAGTACTTCAGGATATTCTTCACCGCTGTCCAGTGTTCCATTCCTGGATCACTTTGATATCTGCTAGTCAAACTAACAGCATGTGCTATATCTGGTCTAGTACATAGCATGGCATACATGATAGAGCCTACTGCTGAGGCATAGGGGATCTGACTCATCCTTTCTCTTTATCCTGCCGTAGCCGGTCCTTGAGTCTTACTCAAGACCTTGCCTGGTAACATAGGTAAGAACCCTTTCTTACTTTCGTCCATTCTAAACTTCTTTAGAATCTTCTCCAGATATGTACTTTGTGAAAGCCCTATTAGGCGTCTTGATCTATCTATATAAATCTTGATGCCTAATATGTACGATGCTTCACCAAGGTCTTTCATTGAAAACTATTATTCAAATAACCTTTTACACTGCTTAATAGTTCTATATCATTCCCAATCAATAATATGTCATCTACATATAATATCAGGAACGCTACAGAGCTCCCACTCACTTTCTTGTAAATAAAGGCCCTGTAATATCCCAGGTTTAGAGACGATCGAGGGGTAGATTTTAGAAAGGGATGTGCATTTCATAGTAAATTCTGGGGAAATTTCGCGCTTTTTAACAAAAACTGCATCGAAGGGGGACAAGTTTCTCTCTCGACACCTTACAGGGTTAGGGTTTCGAGAGTGCGACAAACTTGCAACTCACTTCACTGGTTTAGGGTTTTGAGAAGAGAAGGGAGAATTTGCATCATAACTTAAGTTGCATGATTGAATTCAAACACCAGAACTTTGAATTTCAAATTCAAACATAATTTGAATATCTCATAATTAAAAAAAATTGAGGTAATTCATTAAACAAATATGAATAATCAAAGAATATAAACATTACATTTATCTAGTAAAGCTCATTAGGGAAACTTTGAGCTTTATTAATAATCACACAAGATACAATGTCATTTACAATATTCAGATTTGAATTATGGGATTACAACACATTACAAAAATTGAATAAACAGAAACGGAAAAAGGAAAATTACAAGATATCTAAATGACCTAAACTACATTATGATCTTCATGAATTCTTTGATCTTGATGATCTTGAGATCATCCCGATCAGCACTTGATACCCGCACACATACATAACAACCGGATCATTAAGCCAAGTGGCAAAGCCACTTGGCAAGGTTAGCAAATATGATCAATTTGAGAGGATAACTCAAACACCGCCGGGTGTCAAGCCAAAGGACAAGTCCCAACTCCGTGAAGCACACAGGCAGCTCACAGGGATAGCCGCATGTATCACAACACACACGGACCGGGGAGAGTCACCAAGATGGCCAGTGCCAAGCCGTCGACCGGAGGAGCCAACCAAGGTTCATATAAAACCTTCTCACAGCCGTAAACCCTAGCAGCTCATCGGCAGGATCTCCAAAGGGTAAGAAACCAAGAACAGCCAAGAACACAAGAACAGCCTTGAACAGCCCACTGCCGTTCAACACATTTCCACCACCACAAAGCACATAACCAAGAGGCATCAAGCTCACCAGGAGGAGCAGGGCAAGTAAATCAACCACAAGAACCACATAGAAGCAATCCTCTACACCAACAAACCATCTAGGAGCGGGAGTGAGGTATAAACAAGATCAACCTGAGCAAAACCCTGTTTTGCTCATAAATAAGCATACAATTGCATCACAGAATCAAATAAGGGTATGAAACCCTGGATGTATCATCATTTGGTTACTAAACCAATTGGTGCCAGCAAGTACAACCAAGGCTAGAAGGAAATCAAACCGTGGAACACCGGTTGTGACAACACAAGTGTCACAACCAGAGAAATCCAAGCATGGATTTACTCCTATGTAGCCACCCGCATTCACAAAGCACCTATTAGCCTAGTTAAACCATCAGATTAATAGGAAACTTGTGCCTATCTTGTTTATCAACATCAAGGCTACTGGAAATCCACCAAGTGACTAGCCAGTGAGCATCTATCCATCACAGAAAACCAACATAGGTGGGAGCTACCTTAACGAGAATGAATTACCGTCGTGGCTACCTCAACCACATCACAAAACCCCACAGCTTAAGCTCAACACATCTATCATTACCCGGATGGGTTCAAAAAGGAGCTAGGGTACCCAACCGATGTTGGCATCCCTCTAGCTTCATTTCAACAATTTATTTGATCATCATCGTATCACAGCTCACATCAATTATCCACTCAATCAATACAGTGCAACACAGTATAATTGATATTAACAAGTAAATCATGAACTGCAACCTTGCACATGATCCAGAGGATCACCGCAAGTAACGCTTATTGCTTGAGTAAGCAATACACCTCACTAGCACAAGTGTATATATCACACGTACACCAGGATGAGCACCAAAGAGGCCCTGCATGTAAGATTAACAATTAATCAACAAGTCACCGTTGATCACATGCTCACCAAAGCTTGCTAACACTTGATACAGTATGGCTATAGGCAAGCATAGCACCGTAAATGAGCCAGCCTATCGAAGAATTATGCCCAAGCCTTAACCGAATAAACAGATAATGAAGTAATAATCATATGATTGTATCCGAAGCACATCAAAGACTTGATGAACCCCTGGATCATGATAAAACAAGTAAAGCACTTAGTACTCATCATTGAATCATACCATTAAGCCAACAAAGAATGCTCGATGAGCATGCTCATGAATTTGAGCACAAAAACTAGCCACGTAAGCTCGTGCACTTGCAAATTTTGCAAGAATTGCATACCGCAATTAAGCCATTAAAGCATATATGAATACACATGAGTGCCGTGCAAGCATAGGAACAAGAACAGAGGCACAGTGGAAGAATTCTAGCAAGAAATGCAAGCTTAAACAGGTACATAACTTAGCAAATTTGCATAGCAAGCACAAGCAAGACATCAAGCATGAGCAACACAAGAAGACAATCAGCACAGCCTAGCTACGCACCGCAAAGCACCAAGCACCACAAGCATCTCCAGGAGGAGGAGCCGCCGCGGCCAAAGCCAGAGGAGGAAGAAGAAGAGCAGGCAAGAATGAGAGAGAGGAGGAGATCTGAGGAGGCGTGTACCGGAGCGAGCACCGGCGTGCCATGGCGGCACGGCGGCACAGCCACCACGGCAGCCGCCAAGCCGCGCCCGGCCCGGCGTCGCCGAGCAAGGGCGCTCCAAGCACCGCCACGGCGCCCGGATCGACAAGCAGGCGCCGGAGCACCACCAATCACCACGGCCGTGCCGCGAGGCGTTGGGGACGAACGGAGACGGCGGTGAAACACGGATCGGCGCGGACCGAACGGTGCGCCGTCGTGCGGCCGTTCGATTGCGACCAATCTCGTCGGCGGCGATGGCCGGAGCCGGCCGAAGAAATTCGGCGAAGGGGCGGCGACGCGCGAGTCGCCGCAGCTCTAGGGTTAGGGTTCGGACACGAGCGCGAGGTGAGGGAGTGAGCGACCGACCGCCGGGTCGGTTGGACCCGAGCTGGTCTAGCCAAACCACTGGGCTCCACTGACATGTGGGCCCAGGGGCAAAATAGACTTTTCCAAATTCCATTAAAAACCAGGAATTTGGAAATTCAATAGAAAATTGATAAAAGCTCTAAACAAATAATTAAAAATATGAAAACAGATCAGCATAAAATTATCTATCATAATAAAATACAAAAGAGAGTTTTTGAAGACAATTAAGAATGAGTCTTAATTTGAGGATTTAATTAATCATGTAAATCACACATATATTTTCCAATAATAAAAGTAAGTCCATTAATGCCTTTGGATTTCAAAACACCTTGACAACATTTCAAGGTTGGATTTACCCTAAATCAAGTATCACTAAGATGTTCTTAGTATTTAACCTCTCATAAAATAACAACGACATCGGAAGGGGGGGATAAACCCTAAAACTCGGAATCATGCATTATTGCTTTTTTAACCATTGCCCTTATCGGACAATGATGCTATTTTTCGTAACAAGAGGACAAGGGTCAGTCCATACCTTCCAACCGCAGTAACTTTGCAGTTGTTCGAGCAAGTTCATCACTTGCTCATGTCATTCGAGTATTTCTATCAAATTACTTGCAAAGTATTATGGTTATCACTATTGCACAAAAATCAAAACCATTACTTTCATAATTATGAATATGACTAAGTGGTGGGCAATGGAACCATGGATTGTGTTGATATGGTGGAGGTTCCATTGCACGGGCTTATATCCATCTAGGATTAAACAACAAATGTCGCCAGTGATTCTTGTGCCGTAATATCCGTGTTAACCATAAGATCCGGAGTGGGACGGAGTAGTCAAAAGTGTTTCCACCTCTCGTTCATCAACGGATGCGCTTTACCGTAGACACTTGTAATCCGTCGGGCAAGCGGTTGGCTGGGGAAGCCTTAAGTCCCCACGGCATAGTCCGTAGACACTTGTCGCTCGAAGTGCAAGCGGTGGGCTGGGGAAGCCTAAAGTCCCCACGGTATTGCGGTCTATGATGGGTTGCAGCTACCGGCGAAGGAGTTTGGTTCGATCCCAAACCGTTGTCGTGGTCGGGGTCCATCCTTAAGTGGTATAAGAGGACCGACGAGGACCCGTGGTCGGGGTATGCAACAAAGGGTGGGTGTTCGAGGTAGCGGAGGAACATGATTGGCTAGACCTTATACCGGGCCTCACACCGAAGGAAGTGTGGACGGAAAGCTGCCCGGTTGGCACCAAGGTTAAGATCTCTTATGGGTAAAGCAACACACCTCTCGCAGAGTGTAAAGAATCGTGACTCGTCACTCCCCGTTCCGGATTGAGGAACTGCGAACGCGGCCGGAAAGGAGCTCCATGAAGTTCTAGTAAACCGGTGAAGGCCGACGGACATAGCTCTTTGGAATAAAAGCAATCTATTGAAGAAATGTTTATAAAAACTTGCATTGGTATTAGACTTTCTCGGTCTAATATCGTAGCTAGTGCATTAAACACCTCTTATCTATAATGAACTTGTTGAGTACGCTCGTACTCATACCACTCTTAAACCCCATGCTTAGATTGTCCGAACCATCCGGAGGAGGACAACGACAACCATGATGGAGCCGAGATCATCGGCTACGAGGAACCGTACCTCTCAGAGGAGGGAAGGCGTAGACTACATCATAGTCTACGGATCCGGAGAGGCTTCCGTGAGGAGAACAAGCATAAGGATATCGGAGGAGTAGTAGTAGTCGAGCAGCGCGAACTCTTACTATTTAGCTGCTCGCTTAAATAAATGTTTTGTTTAATGAGACAATGGTATTGTAAGTTAAGATGGGTTCACCTCGAACCCAGTGAGATATCCTCTTAGGACCCAAGAGGAGCTCCGAGACGACTTGTGTATATGTATTGTAATAATGTGTGAATGAGTTATGGACCTTGCTATGTTCTCGTTGTACTACTCGAGGGATGTGATATTTGCGGAATGGTACTTCGCGAATGTTATATCAACGACCGGCATACTACAACATGCAAGTGGTATGCGTGGTCACCACAGCTTGGTATCGTAGCAAAAGCTTTGACCTTAGGTTGGAACCTAGTAAATGGGACCAAACGTTAGGAGTCAAATAGGATTAGTAAAGAATTCTCTAAAAATATGGTGTATATTCAATTGAGAATACAACGATCATATCTTTTAGTGCGATAATTCTTTATTATCTCTATTATGATGCATTATTACTAATCTCATAACCTTTCTATTTCTACAGCCAACATGGCAAGTTCACGACCAGGGAGAAACGTGAAAGTTATGGATTCAACACTGAACGAGTACCAAGGAGGACCGGCGGATATCCTACGAGCCATGTTACTAGAATTTGGGTGCGATCCCCGCATTCCAAGAAAGAAGTACATGTTTTATGATGGTCCGGTGTTGGCCAAGTGCGAGTAGGACCGCGACTTCCCGAATCTTTGGGAATGAGCGTAGTCATGCCACTCGGGGAAGCAAGGACAACCAATACAGCCTACCATATAGCTGTGATGAGAGCCATAACGTACATTCGGGAGCATAAGACAAAAGCGCTTATGGGTTCCGAATTCACCCACATTCCTCATACGGAGGAAGATAATGATCCCATGCCGAACCATTTCAAATATGCCAAAAGTAAACCCGCCGAAGCAGCCAAATATATGGATAACAGCCGTAACTTCATATCATTACTCTTTCAGCTTGAATAATCATCCGATAGGAGCTATTGATACGATGCTTGAGGAGTTCACCGAACCCAAGGAGGAGAGTAGGGGCAAAGAATCTATGGAGAATGTGGTACACACACCAGCTTATTCAGCTGGTGACTACATCAGTTTTGATCCACTTGCACGTGAGCCTACACCTGTTACACCTGGGAACTATCTAGGTAGTTCCTATGGGGGATACGAAGGCGGCGAGGAATCCGGAAACAATCAGCGTTCCGAGACTCCAATCGAGAATTCCAGGGGTTGGCGTTGGGGTAGTGATACTGGAACCCATAGTACTACTGAGTATTATGATGGAGAGATGAACGACGATGCAACAACCCAGTAACCGCAGCTACCCTAGTAATGAAGGAGTGGATGGAGGATATCCGACGCAGTTGAGTCGGGTATGGGTTTTGGTAATCCTTATGGTGGGGCTACAGGAGAGTACACCCGATGGGTGGATTATGATGCACTCAACGATCAGCTCATGAACACTGATTTCTCCTTAGGATCATCATCCGACTCGGATTACAAGCCAACGGGGAGACCTTATGTTCCAGGGTCTATCGTGAGGACGACACGTTCGACCGGATGGAAGCCCGGAATGTACCGGGAGTGAAGACCGATTAGAAGACCACCAAGGGAGGCGTGGCTATAATACACAAGTACCACGTGTATTATAGTTTGTAACATTTGTATAAATTTGTACATATACTTTAATAAGTGAGTTTGCATACTCACATCGACTTGAGTTATGTAATAAGACCACTTATGTATGTAAATATATGGTATATGTTTTGTATGATTTGGATTTGCTTCTTGATTTCCATTGCGTGACTAGTTCTCGTGCACAATGTTGAGCTCGAAAGCTTGCGCATGGAGTAATTATGAGTATCATCTTGTGTTGCGTAACTAGGGGGATATGTCGGGAACGTTAGGAAACGAGATCGAAGCGCAGCCGCATGGAGCGCGAAGCAAAGGAGAAGGAAGAGGCCGAGGGTGCAGCCGTAGATCGCTTCCACCACCACCACCACCCATGACGCAAGCAAAACTTTATCCAAGACATGCAATTGGCGGAAGAGAGGCAGCGTGTAACACCGGAGCCGCGTAACAAATTCCTTCAGGATCCGATGCAGCGAATAGGGTGGAGAGACCCGAGAACCAGGGAGTCTCACTAGCAGTACTTCCAAAACACCAAGCCGATATCTTTCGCATACGCGCCGCAGCCGATGGACGCGGAAGATTGGCTGATGGATACCGAGCGAAAGCTCAACACCGTTGGATGCAATGACCAAGAGAAGGTCCGATATGCTACCCATCTGCTATGTGGACCTGCCGCAGCATGGTGGGACAATATTGTAGCCGTATATCCGGCAGGAAAAGTATTTACCTGGGAGGAGTTCGCAAGGAAGTTCAGGGAATCCAATGTCCCTGAAAGTATCGTGGAATTGAAGCGTCGAGAGTTCGAGAGTCTCGAGCAGAAGGATAAGGCAATCCTGACATATGTCATGAGTTTTCCAAGCTGTCCCGGTATGTCGTTGAGGAAGTTAATACCGAGGACAAGAAGAAGAAGAGATTTCGAGGGGGTTAAGTCCCCAGCTCAAGGTACAACATGCGATGATGAGAGCCACGGAATTCCAAGAGCTGGTGGATGCAGCCATCACTCTTGAAGATGACTTTAAACAACTGCAAGAAGAAAAGAGGAAGAAGGCCAAGTATGAGCCGAAGAGGTTTGTTAGTAACAAGCCCAATACCAGCTTGAGTTTCAAGCCACGGTATAACAACAACAACAACAACAACAACAACAACAACAACGAATCGTAGGAGGAACCAAGGATATCGATTGCAAATCAGATTATATGCCATTCCTGTGGTTTAAAAGGACATGTCATGAAGGATTGTAGGAAACCCAAGATCATATGCTTTGGGTGTCGTCAGGAGGGGCACATGCTGAAGGACTGCCCCAAGAAGAATAGTGGAGGAGGAGGAAATCGAGGAAACACCGGAGGGAACTCGGAAGAATAAGAAGCCCTTCGGCAAGCTGAATTGTACCAGTCCGGAGGAGGTGGTCAACTCCGACCAGTGCGGTGATAGGTACGCTTCGTATACTCACTCATCCCGGCAAAGTACTTTTTGATACCGGTGCAACTACATCATTCATTTCTCAACAATTCATCACCAAACATGGGATTAGTTGCACTAAGTTAGATACACCCATAACCATACTTTCCGCGGGGGGGACGATATTAGTAACCCATGCCAAACAAAAACAAGTCATTATGATCAATAAGTGCGCGTTTGACGCGGACCTGTTCATTTTACCGATGAAGGACATTGATGTCATTCTTGGTATGAATTGGTTAGAAGCTAATGGAGCATTGATCGATCGTGTAAACAAGACGGTGTCTTTGAAAAGTCCCGATGGAAGTAGAATGATCTACCAAGGCGACAAACATACACAGATTGAAGTGGAGCTACAGCTGAATAGCATGAAGGAGGTAAAGTTAGAAGATATCCCTGTAGTAAATGAATTCCAGGATGTGTTTCCTGCGGAATTACCTGGTATGCCACCAGATAGGGAGATAGAATTCACTATCGACCTAATTCCAGGAACAGCTCCAATTGCCAAAGCACCATATAAAATGGGGCCAAAGGAACTAAAGGAACTGAAGGAGCAATTGGATGACTTAGAACAAAAGGGATTCATTCAGAGAGTGTTTCACCATGGGGATCACCCGTGATCTTCGTGGATAAAAGGGATGGAGGAAGAAGGATGTGCGGAGACTACGTAAATCCGAACAACGTCACAATCAAGAACAAGTATCCACTTCCAAGAATACAAGATCTATTTGATCAGGTTAGAGGAGCGGGAGTCTTTTCCAAGATTGATCTAAGATCCGGTTATCACCAGATAAAGATCAAGAAGGAAGACGTTCCGAAAACTGCCTTTGTCTCAAGATACGGACACCATGAATACCTTGTAGTACCTTTTGGATTAACCAATGCCCCAGCAATATTCATGAATCTCATGAATAAGATCTTCATGCCATATCTTGACAAGTTTGTCATCGTATTCATCGATGATATCTTGATATATTCCAAGAACAAGGCAGTAACATGCCGATCATTTGAGGTTAGTGTTGCAAACACTAAGGGAACATCAACTCTATGCCAAACTTAGTAAGTGTGAATTTTGGCTAGATCAAGTGGAATTTCTTGGTCATGTCATTAGCAAAGATGGAATCGCCGTCAACCCGAGTAAGGTAGCAAGCAGTTCTAGAATGGGAAGCACCCAAGACTGTCAAGGAAATCCGAGGATTCCTCGGAATGGCAGGATATTACCGGAGATTCATTGAAGGATTCTCCAAGATAGCAGGACCAATGACGAAGCTGTTAAGGAAGAACACACCATTCGTGTGGACAGAGGAGTGTGAGAAGAGTTTTCAAACTCTGAAGGAGAAACTCACCACGGCACCGGTGTTAGCAGCTCCTCGAAGTCGGCAAGGACTACACCGTGTACCGTGACGCATCCAAACATGGATTGGGTTGTGTACTCATGCAAGATCGGAAGGTGATATCTTATGGATCGAGACAACTCGTACCTCATGAAGTGAACTATCCAACACACGACTTGGAATTAGCAAATGGTCGTATTTGCACTTAAAACATGGAGACATTTTCTCTATGGAGCTAAGTGTGAGCTCTATACCGATCATAAAAGCCTCAAATATTTCTTCACTCGAAGGAACTCAATATGAGGCAGTAAAAGATGGCTAGAATTGATTAAGGATTATGATCCGACAATCAATTACACACCAGGGAAGGCTAATGTTGTAGCAGTATGCCCCGAGTAGGAAGAGTACCGGAGGAGTGGAACAAGAAATATCACCGGAGTTGAGGAAGGAAATAAGCCAAGCCCAAATACAACTTTGGGAGAAGGAAGCCCATGAAGGATTATCGGCGTTGCAAGTAGCCGATGAGTTGAATGTCAACTCGAAGAATGAGATAATGATGGGTCAGCTGGACGATCCATTCATTGTAGAAGAGATGAGGAGAATAGATGAGGGAAGACCATCGAATTTCACCGTGGAGAATCTGGATCTTTGTGGTTCCGTAAGAGGATTTGCGTTCCGGATATTGCTGAAATCAAGGAAGTAATACTCCGGGAAGCTCATCAAACACCATATTCCATACATCCGGGAAGTACAAAGATGTATATGGATCTAAAGGAACTATTCTGGTGGAATAACATGAAGAGGGAGATAGCACAATATGTTGCAGAATGCCATACCCGCCAGCCGAGTGAAGGCTGAACATCGTAGTCCCAGCAGGGAAATTACAACCTCTACCTATTCCGGAGTGGAAATGGGAGGAAATAGGGATGGATTTCATCACCGGACTACCCATGACTAATAAAAAGAAGGACATGATATGGGTAATCGTGGACCGGTTGACGAAAAGTGCACACTTCTTAGCAAGAAATCAGCAGGACAAAGGAGAGAAACTCATTGATCTTTACATCAAGGAGATCGTGAGTAAGCATGGAGTACCTAAGAAGATAGTATCGGATCGAGGATCCGTGTTCACATCAGCATTTTGGAAGCAACTCCACGAAGCTTTGGGATCCAAATTGGATTATAGTACCGCTTATCATCCACAAACAAGTGGACAAACCGAGAGAACCAATCAAATCTTAGAAGATATGCTTAGGGCATGTGCCCTAGACTTCGGAGGATCATGGGAGGAGCATCTACCTTTAGCAGTAGTTTTCATACAACAATAGTTATCAAAGCAAGCATCAAGATGGCACCATTTGAAGCTCTCTATGGAAGGAAGTGTAGATCACCGATATGTTGGTATGAAGCCGGAGCAAGCAAAGAGTTCAACCCTGATTATGTCAAGGAAAAACAACAAATCATTGACATTATCAGAGACAGGCTCAAGATAGCCCAAAGTCGGCAAAAGAGTTATGCCGATCAAAAGAGAAGGACATGGGAGCCACAAGTTGGAGACATGGTATATCTTAAGGTAAGCCCGATGAAAGGACTCCAGAGATTTGGAGTTAAAGGGAAACTCAGTCCTAGATTTATAGGACCTTTCAAGATACTGAGTCAGAATCGAGGTTTAGCCTTTGAGTTGGAACTACCGGGAAGGTTAGCACAAGTTCACAATGTATTCCATGTGTCGCAACTCCGAAAGTGTTTGAAGACCCCAGATGAACCAATATCACATGATGAGCTGGAATTACAACCAGACTTAACATATATCGAGAAGCCAGCCAAGATTCTTGAGGAGAGCTGGAAACAACTCATGAATAAGGCGATCAAGTATTGCAAGATACAATGGAAGCACCACCCCGAGAGGGAAGCCACCTCGGGAAAAAGAGGAAGACCCGAGGAAAACATACCCCGAGCCGTTCGTGTACTACAACCACAACTTCGGGACGAAGTTTTCTTTAAGGGGGAAAGGCTGTAATATCCCGTGTTTAGAGACGATCGAGGGGTAGATTTTAGAAAGGGATGTGCATTTCATAGTAAATTTCGGGGAAATTTCGCGCTTTTTAACAAAAACTCGCATCGAAGGGGGACAAGTTTCTCTCTCGACACCTTACATGGTTAGGGTTTCGAGAGTGCGACAAACTTGCAACTCACTTCACCGGTTTAGGGTTTTGAGAAGAGAAGGGAGAATTTGCATCATAACTTAAGTTGCATGATTGAATTCAAACACTGTAACTTTGAATTTCAAATTCAAACATAATTTGAATATCTCATAATTAAAAAAAATTGAGGTAATTCATTAAACAAATATGAATAATCAAAGAATATAAACATTACATTTATCTAGTAAAGCTCATTAGGGAAACTTTGAGCTTTATTAATAATCACACAAGATACAATGTCATTTACAATATTCAGATTTGAATTATGGGATTACAACACATTACAAAAATTGAATAAACAGAAACGTAAAAAGGAAAATTACAAGATATCTAAATGACCTAAACTACATTATGATCTTCATGAATTCTTTGATCTTGATGATCTTGAGATCATCCTGATCAGCACTTGATACCTGCACACATACATAACAACCAGATCATTAAGCCAAGTGGCAAAGCCACTTGGCAGGTTAGCAAATATGATCAATTTGAGAGGATAACTCAAACACCGCCGGGTGTCAAGCCAAAGGACAAGTCCCAACCCGTGAAGCACACAGCAGCTCACAGGATAGCCGCATGTATCACAACACACACAGCACTGGGGAGAGTCACCAAGATGGCCAGTGCCAAGCCGTCGACCGCAGGAGCCAACCAAGGTTCATATAAAACCTTCTCACAACCGTAAACCCTAGCAGCTCATCTACAGGATCTCCAAAGGGTAAGAAACCAAGAACAGCCAAGAACACAAGAACAGCCTTGAACAGCCACCGCTGTTCAACACATTTCCACCACCACAAAGACATAACCAAGAGGCATCAAGCTCACCAGAGGAGCAGGGCAAGTAAATCAACCACAAGAACCACATAGAAGCAATCCTCTACACCAACAAACCATCTAGGAGCCGGAGTGAGGTATAAACAAGATCAACCCGAGCAAAACCCCGTTTTGCTCATAAATAAGCATACAATTGCATCACGTAATCAAATAAGGGTATGAAACCCTGGATGTATCATCATTTGGTTACTAAACCAATTGGTGCCAGCAAGTACAACCAAGGCTAGAAGGAAATCAAACCAGTGGAACACCGGTTGTGACAACACAAGTGTCACAACCAGAGAAATCCAAGCATGGATTTACTCCTATGTAGCCACCCGCATTCACAAAGCACCTATTAGCCTAGTTAAACCATCGATTAATAGGCAACTTGTGCCTATCTTGTTTATCAACATCAAGGCTACCGGAAATTCACCAAGTGACTAGCCAGATGAGCATCTATCCATCACGTAAAACCAACATAGGTGGGAGCTACCTTAACAAGTAATGAATTACCGTCAGTGGCTACCTCAACCACATCACAAAACCCCACAGCTTAAGCTCAACACATCTATCATTACCCGCATGGGTTCAAAAAGGAGCTAGGGTACCCAACCGATGTTGGCATCCCTCTAGCTTCATTTCAACAATTTATTTGATCATCATCGTATCACAGCTCACATCAATTATCCACTCAATCAATACAGTAACATACGTATAATTGATATTAACAAGTAAATCATGAACTGTAACCTTGCACATGATCCAGAGGATCACCGCAAGTAACAGCTTATTGCTTGAGTAAGCAATACACCTCACTAGCACAAGTGTATATATCACACAGACACCAGGATGAGCACCAAAGAGGCCCAGACAGAAGATTAACAATTAATCAACAAGTCACTGTTGATCACATGCTCACCAAAGCTTGCTAACACTTGATACAGTATGGCTATAGGCAAGCATAGCACCGTAAATGAGCCAGCTCATCGAAGAATTATGCCCAAGCCTTAACCGAATAAACAGATAATGAAGTAATAATCATATGATTGTATCCGAAGCACATCAAAGACTTGATGAACCCCTGGATCATGATAAAACAAGTAAAGCACTTAGTACTCATCATTGAATCATACCATTAAGCCAACAAGAATGCTCGATGAGCATGCTCATGAATTTGAGCACAAAAACTAGCCACGTAAGCTCGTGCACTTGCAAATTTTGCAAGAATTGCATACCGCAATTAAGCCATTAAAGCATATATGAATACACATGAGTGCCGTGCAAGCATAGGAACAAGAACAGAGGCACAGGGAAGAATTCTAGCAAGAAATGCAAGCTTAAACAGGTACATAACTTAGCAAATTTGCATAGCAAGCACAAGCAAGACATCAAGCATGAGCAACACAAGAAGACAATCAGCACAGCTAGCTACGCACCGCAAAGCACCAGCACCACAAGCATCTCCAGGAGGAGGAGCCGCCGCGGCCAAAGCCAGAGGAGGAAGAAGAAGAGCAGGCAAGAATGAGAGAGAGGAGGAGATCTGAGGAGGCGTGTACCGGAGCAGAGCACCGGCGTGCCATGGCGGCACGGCGGCACAGGCCACCACGGCAGCGCCAAGCCGCGCCTGGCTCCGGCGTCGCCGAGCAAGGGCGCTCCGAAGCACCGCCACGGCGCCCGGATCGACAAGCAGGCGCCGGAGCACCACCAATCACCACGGCCGTGCCGCGAGGCGTTGGGGACGAACGGAGACGGCGGTGAAACACGGATCGGCGCGGACCGAACGGTGCGCCGTCGTGCGGCCGTTCGATTGCGACCAATCTCGTCGGCGGCGATGGCCGGAGCCGGCCGAAGAAATTCGGCGAAGGGGCGGCGACGCGCGAGTCGCCGCAGCTCTAGGGTTAGGGTTCGGACACGAGCGCGAGGTGAGGGAGTGAGCGACCGACCGCTCGGGTCGGTTGGACCCGAGCTGGTCTAGCCAAACCACCGGGCTCCACCGACATGTGGGCCCAGTGGGCAAAATAGACTTTTCCAAATTCCATTAAAAACCAGGAATTTGGAAATTCAATAGAAAATTGATAAAAGCTCTAAACAAATAATTAAAAATATGAAAACAGATCAGCATAAAATTATCTATCATAATAAAATACAAAAGAGAGTTTTTGAAGACAATTAAGAATGAGTCTTAATTTGAGGATTTAATTAATCATGTAAATCACACATATATTTTCCAATAATAAAAGTAAGTCCATTAATGCCTTTGGATTTCAAAACACCTTGACAACATTTCAAGGTTGGATTTACCCTAAATCAAGTATCACTAAGATGTTCTTAGTATTTAACCTCTCATAAAATAACAACGACATCTGAAGGGGGGATAAACCCTAAAACTCGGAATCATGCATTATTGCTTCTTTAACCATTGCCCTTATCGGACAATGATGCTATTTTTCAGAACAAGAGGACAAGGGTCAGTCCATACCTTCCAACTCGCAGAACTTTGCAGTTGTTCGTGCAAGTTCATCACTTGCTCATGTCATTCGAGTATTTCTATCAAATTACTTGCAAAGTATTATGGTTATCACTATTGCACAAAAATCAAAACCATTACTTTCATAATTATGAATATGACTAAGTGGTGGGCAATGGAACCATGGATTGTGTTGATATGGTGGAGGTTCCATTGCACGGGCTTATATCCATCTAGGATTAAACAACAAATGTCGCCAAGTGATTCTTGTGCCGTAATATCCGTGTTAACCATAAGATCCGGAGTGGGACGGAGTAGTCAAAAGTGTTTCCACCTCTCGTTCATCAACGGATGCGCTTTACCGTAGACACTTGTATCCGTCGGTGGCAAGCGGTTGGCTGGGGAAGCCTTAAGTCCCCACGGCATAGTCCGTAGACACTTGTCGCTCGAAGTGCAAGCGGTGGGCCGGGGAAGCCTAAAGTCCCCACGGTATTGCGGTCTATGATGGGTTGCAGCTACCGGCGAAGGAGTTTGGTTCGATCCCAAACCGTTGTCGTGGTCGGGGTCCATCCTTAAGTGGTATAAGAGGACCGACGAGGACCCGTGGTCGGGGTATGCAACAAAGGGTGGGTGTTCGAGGTAGCGGAGGAACATGATTGGCTAGACCTTATACCGGGCCTCACACCGAAGGAAGTGTGGACGGGAAAGCTGCCCGGTTGGCACCAAGGTTAAGATCTCTTATGGGTAAAGCAACACACCTCTCGCAGAGTGTAAAGAATCGTGACTCGTCACTCCCTCGTTCCGGGATTGAGGAACTGCGAACGCGGCCGGAAAGGAGCTCCATGAAGTTCTAGTAAACCGGTGAAGGCTGACGGACATAGCTCTTTGGAATAAAAGCAATCTATTGAAGAAATGTTTATAAAAACTTGCATTGGTATTAGACTTTCTGGTCTAATATCGTAGCTAGTGCATTAAACACCTCTTATCTATAATGAACTTGTTGAGTACGCTCGTACTCATACCACTCTTAAACCCCATGCTTAGATTGTCTGAACCATCTGGAGGAGGACAACGACAACCATGATGGAGCCGAGATCATCGGCTACGAGGAACCGTACCTCTCGAGAGGAGTGGAAGGCGTAGACTACATCATAGTCTACGGATCCGGAGAGGCTTCCGGAGGAGAACAAGCATAAGGATATCGGAGGAGTAGTAGTAGTCGAGCAGCGCGAACTCTTACTATTTAGCCGCTCGCTTAAATAAATGTTTTGTTTAATGAGACAATGGTATTGTAAGTTAAGATGGGTTCACCTCGAACCCAGGAGATATCCTCTTAGGACCCAAGAGGAGCTCCGAGACGACTTGTGTATATGTATTGTAATAATGTGTGAATGAGTTATGGACCTTGCTATGTTCTGTTGTACTACTCTGAGGGATGTGATATTTGCGGAATGGTACTTCGCGAATGTTATATCAACGACTGGCATACTACAACATGCAGTGGTATGCAGGGTCACCACAGGCCCCTCCATGACACTGTATAAACCCGAAGTCTTTGATCACCTTATCAAAGCGTCGGTTCCAACTTCTGGATGTTTGCTTCAGTCCATAAATTGAACGCTGAAGTTTGCACACCTTGTCAGCATTTTTAGGATCGACAAACCTTTGGGTTGTACCATATACAACTCTTCCTCAATGTCTCCATTAAGGAACACCGTTTTGACATCCATCTGCCAAATCTCATAATCGAAAAATGCAACTATTGCTAACAAAATCCTCACAGATTTTGGCTTCGCTACAGGTGAGAAAGTCTCATCGTAGTCAACACCTTGAATTTGTCGGAAACCCTTTGCGACAAGTCGAGCTTTATAGACAATAATATTACCATCAGCATCTGTTTTTCTTTTGAAGATCCATTTATTCTCGACAGCCTTGCGGCTATCAGGTAAGTCTACCAAAGTCATACTTTGTTATCATACATGGATCCCATTTCGGAATTCATGGCTTCTTGCCATTTGTTGGAATCTGGGCTCATCATCGCTTCTTCATACGTCGCAGGGTCTTCATCATTGTTGTCCACAATCATGACATTTAGACAAGGATCATACCAATCAGGAGTGGCATGTTCCCTTGTCGATCTGCGAGGTTCAGTAGCTATCTCATTCGAAGTTTCATGATCATTATCATTAGCTTCCTCTGTTTCCGGTGCAGGCGGCACATGAACAACTTCCGGCACTGCGCTACTCTGATCAACGAGAGAAGATTCAGTAATCTCGTCGAGTTCTACTTTTCTTCCAGTCACTTCTTTAGTGAGAAATTCTTTCTCAAGAAAGGTTCCGTTCTTAGCAACAAATATTTTGCCTTCGGATCTGTGATAAAGTGTACCCTATAGTTTCCTTAGGGTATCCTATGAAGACGCATTTCTCCGCTTTGGGTTCTAGCTTGTCCGGTTGTAACTTTTTTACATAGGCTTCGCAACCCCAAACTTTAAGGAACGAAAGCTTAGGTTTCTTATTAAACCATAATTCATACTGTGTCGTTTCAACGGATTTAGATGGTGTCCTATTTAAAGTGAATGCAGCTATCTCTAATGCATAACTCCAAAATGATAACGGCAAATCAGTAAGAGACATCATAGAACGAACCATATCTAAGAGAGTTCGATTACGACGTTCGGACACACCGTTTCGTTGTGGTGTTCCCGGAGGTGTCAATTGTGAAAGTATTCCGCATTTCTTTAAATGCATGCTAAACTCATAACTCAGATATTCACCTCCGCGATCAGATCGTAGAAATTTAATCTTCTTGTTACGTTGATTTTCTACTTCACTTTGGAATTACTTAAACTTCTCGAAAGTTTCGGATTTATGTTTCATGAAATAGATATACCCATATCTACTCGGATCATCTGTGAAGGTTAGAACATAACGATAACCACCGCGCGAGGCTACACTCATTGGTCCACACACATCGGTATGTATGATTTCCAATAAGTCTGTAGCTCGCTCCATAATACCAGAGAATGGAGTCTTAGTCATTTTCCCGTTAGACATGCTTCGCATTTATCAAGTGACTCAAAGTCAAGTGATTCAAGTAATCCATCGGTATGGAGTTTCTTCATGCGTTTCACTCCAATATGACCAAGACGACAGTGCCACATATAAGTAGAATTATCATTCAATTTAATTCGCTTAGCATCAATGTTATGAATATGTGTATCACTACTATCGAGATCTAACGAAATAAACCATTCTTTTCAGGTGCTCGACCATAAAAGATATTATTCATAAAAATAGAACAACCATTATTCTCAGACTTGAATGAATAACCGTCTTGCATTAAACAAGATCCAGATATAATGTTCATGCTCAACGCAGGTACAAAATAACAATTATTGAGGTTTAAAACTAATCCCGAAGGTAGATGTAGAGGGAGTGTGCCGACAGCAATCACATCGACGTTGGATCCATTTCCAACGCGCATCGTCACTTCATCCTTCAATAGTCTTCGTTTATTCTTTAGTTCCTGTTTCGAGTTACAAATATGGGCAACCGAACCAGTATCAAATACCCAGGTACTAGTACGAGAACCAGTAAGATAAACATATATAACATGTATATCGGATATACCTTCTTTCTTCTTCTTGACAAGGCCGCTCTTCGGATCAGCCAAATACTTGGAGCAATTACGCTTCCAGGTGTCCCTTCTCCTTGCGATAATAGCACTCGAGCATCAGGCTTAGGGCCAGTCTTAGTTTTCACAGGAGGCGTGGTAGCTTTCTTGCCACCCTTCTTGAATTTGCCTTTAGACTTGCCCTGTTTCTTGAAGCTGGTGGTCTTGTTGACCATCAACACTTGGTGCTCTTTCTTTATCTCAACCTCAGCAGATTTCAGCATGGCGAAGAGTTCGAGGTAACTCTTTGTTCATGTTCGCATATTGTAGTTCATCACAAAGTTCTTGTAACTAGGTGGCGGTGATTGAAGGACACGACTAATCCCCGATCCGTTAGGAATCACTATTCCCAAGTCACCGAGTTTCTTCGCATGTCCGGTCATGGCGAGCATGTGCTCACTAACGGAGCTGCCTTCTTCCATCATGCAACTGAAGAAGTGTTTCGATGCTTCATAGCATTCCACTGCCGCATGAGTTTCAAAGATAGCTTTCAGCTCATTGACCAACTCATGAGGATCGTGGTGCTCAAAACGTTTTTGAAGATCGGCTTCCGGATCGCATAGGATGGCACACCGAACTTGAGAGTAACGAGTTTTCCGAGTCGCGTAAACATTCTTTACTTCATCGGTTTCAGTTTCTGCAGGAGGGTCACCTACCGGTGCATCAAGCACATATTGCAGATTTCCGCCAGCGAGGAAAATCCTCACATGACGGAACCAGTCGGTGAAGTTTCTACCGTTGCTCTTAAGCTTTTCTTTCTCTAGGAACTGGTTAAAATTGATTGGAGACGCCATATCTACAACATATATTTGCAATAGTTTAGACTAAGTTTATGACAAATTGAGTTCAAATTTTAATTCAACAAAATTAAAAATCTAGGTGAACTCCCACTCAAAACAATATCCCTCGAATTGTCTTAGTGATCACACGAACCAAATCCACCACACCAAGTCCGATCATCACGAGACAAGATGTAACTTCAATGGCGAACACTCAAAGTGTTCATCATATCAATCATATGATTCATGCTCTACCTTTCGGTATCACGTGTTCCGAGACCATGTCCGTACATGCTAGGCTCGTCAAGGCAACCTTAGTATCCGCATGTGCAAAGCTGGCTTGCACCCGTTGTATGCACTTGTTGATTCTATCACACCCGATCATCACGAGATGCTTCGAAACGACAAGTCTTGGCAACGGTGCTACTAAGGATGAACACTTTATTATCTTGATATTTTAGTGAGAGGGATCATCTTATAATGCTACCGTCGCGATCTAAGAAAAATAAGATGCATAAAAGGATTAACATCACATGCAGTTCATATGTGATATGATATGGCCCCTTTGTCTTTGCGCCTTTGATCTTCATCTCCAAAGCACGGACATGATCTCCATCATCAACGGGCATGATCTCCATCATCGTCGGCGTAGCGTCAAGGTCAATGGCGCCGTCTTCATTATTGTTCTCCCATGTAGCAACTATTACAACTTCTTTCAAATACTACTCAACATGAAATTTAAAGACAACCATAAAGCTCCTGCCGGTTGCCACAATACAATAATGATCATCTCATTATGGCCATATCACATCACCAAACCCTACAAAAACAAGTTAGACGTCTCTAATTTGGTTTGCATATTTTACGTGGTTTAGGGTTTTCGAGTGAGATCTAATCTACCTACGAACATGAACCACAACGGTGATACTAGTGTTGTCAATAGAAGAGTAAATTGAATCTTCACTATAGTAGGAGAGACAGACACCCGCAAAACCACTTATGCATTACAAGTTGCATGTCGAGCGTGGAGCAAATCTCATGAACGCGGTCATGTAAAGTTAGCCCGAGCCGCTTCATCCCACTATGCCACAAAGATGCAAAGTACTCAAACTAAAGACAACATAAGCATCAACGCCCACAAAACAATTGTGTTCTACTCGTGCAACCATCTATGCATAGACACGGCTCTGATACCACTGTAGGGATTCGTTGCATAGAAAACAAAAAATTTCCTACCGCGAGAACACAATCCAAACCAAGATGCAATCTAGAAGACGGGAGCAACGAGAGGATGAACGGGACTCACCCTTGAAGATTTCCAAAGCCTACAAGATGAGGCTCTTGTTGCTGCGGTAGACGATCACTTGCCGCTTTCAAAAGCGCATAGAAGATCTTGACGGTGCCACAATCGGGCAGCACCTCCGTACTCGGTCGCACGTTCGGTGTTGATGAAGACGACGTCCTTCTCCCCGTTCCAGCGGGCAGCGGAAGTAGTAGCTCCTCCTTGAATCCGGCAAGCACGACGGCGTGGTGGCGGTGTCGATGGAGATCTCCGGCGGAGCTTCGCTAAGCGTTGCGGGAGAGGTGGAGGAGTGGGGCGGCTAGGGTTTGGGGAGAGGGGGTGGCCGGCCTCCAAGGGGTGCGGCGAAGGTGGTGGCTTTGGTGTGGCCGGCCCCCTCCCCTTGCCCCTCATTATATAGGTGGAACCCCCAAGTGTTGGACTACAAGTCTTCGAATAAGACCCCAACCCAAAACCTTCCATGTGTAGGGAAACCTACCCAAGGTGGGATTCCCACCTCAAGTGGGACTCCCACCCTTCCATGAGGGGGGTGGCCGGCCACCCTTGGTGGAGTCCACCTGGGACTCCACCCCTCTAGGGTCCGTACTTTTCTAGAACCTTCTAGAACCTTCCATAAATGCATCGGATCATTTTCTAACTTAATGACTTTCTATATATGAATCTTATTCTCCGGACCATTCCGGAACTCCTCTTGATGTCCGGGATCCCATCCGAGACTTCGAACAAAACTTCGAACTCCATTCCATATTCAAGTTCTACTAATACGACATCAAACCTTAAGTGTGTCACCCTACGGTTCGCGAACTATGTAGACATGGTTGAGAACTCTTCACATACGATACCGACCAATAACCAATAGCGGGATCTGGAGATCCATAATGGCTCCCACATATTCAACGATGACTTAGTGATCGAATGAACCATTCACATACGATACCGATTCCCTTTGTCACGCGATATTTTACTTGTCCGAGGTTTGATCATCGGTATCTCTCTATACCTTGTTCAACCTCGTCTCCGACAAGTACTCTTTACTCGTACCGTGGTATGTGGTCTCTTATGAACTATTCATATGCTTGCAAGCTATTTAGACAACATTCCACCGAGAGGGCCCAGAGTATATCTATCCGTCATCGGGATGGACAAATCCCACTGTTGATCCATATGCCTCAACTCATACTTTCCGGATACTTAATCCCACCTTTATAACCACCCATTTACGCAGTTTCGTTTGATGTAATCAAAGTACCTTTCCAGTATAAGTGATTTACATGATCGCATGGTCGAAAGGACTAGGTAACTATGTATCGAAAGCTTATAGCAAATAACTTAATGACGTGATCTTATGCTACGCTTAATTGGGTGTGTGCATTACATCATTCATATAATGACATAACCTTGTTATTAATAACATCCAATGTTCATGATCATGAAACAATGATCATCTATTAATCAACAAGCTAGTTAAGAGGCTTACTAGGGACTCATTGTTGTTTACATAACACACATGTATCAATGTTTCGGTTAATACAATTATAGCATGGTATATAAACATTTACCATAAACACAAAGATATATAATAACCACTTTTATTATTGCCTCTTGGGCATATCTCCAACAAACGCACACTGGGACGTGTAATGATTTGGGTTAGGGCCTGGAAAGTGGATCTGCTGGGCGAGCCTGGAGGCGCAGCGCACCACCGGAGGCGGCCGGCGCTCGCACGAGGCGAAAGGAAATTTTTGGGAGCTAATTACACTTGTAGTCCAACAACTTGTCTATCATGTGATGATTTGGTCCTACATCTTACAAAGTGTGAAGTTACAGTCCTACAATTTACAATCTACGTGAAGATTTGGTCCTCAATAAATCAGGAGATGACACATGGTATTACAGTTTTTGCGGAAAGACCCCTAATATTTTTAACTTGAACATTTAATCTTGGGTGCAGTCTTACATGCGGGAATTCGATCTGGCGAGCTGCTGCTTGAGTAAAGTCATCGACACCGCTACACCATGGAATGTTTTTGTTCAATGTCCAGGACCGAATTCCATTATAGACAGATTACATCAATTTTCCCTCTTTTACAAGCCATGGTGAATCTGGGGAAATAAGGTGGAGCACCCAGGTGTTATGCACCATGATATTTAAAAAAATCGGAGACTTCTATTAAAATTTTTTAATTTTTTTTAAATAATTAACACCTGTACATGTCACCTTGATACTTGTGCAATTTTTTAAAATAATTACAACCATATGTCACCTACACAAAAAAGGAAAAAAATGGTACTTTGTTATATTGTGAACAGTGTAGTCCACTGCTTATATTGCTTACCGTGTATTTTTCTTTTTGTATAGGTCACATACTAATACATTTTCTATTCAAACATGGCATGCATATACTTACATACATTTTCTACACACATAATTTATGATATATTTTCATGGCATATCTTCTTAGTACTTTTTGACATATTGTTTATATACGGTCCATGGGGACCCATGATTGAAAAATTCACATCCCATGAAACTAAGATGTCCATAAATAAATTAAGTAACGTGTACCCCATTTAGTTAGATCTCGAACAAGTTTTTTTTAAACTTTGTAGTGCACTATTCGTATTACAACCCTAGATTCGTAAATAGATATATTTTTCATGCGTTTGGAATATTTGCTTACAAGTTCTGTTGTTCCTGGGATGACAGAGAAAATAACTATTTTTAAAACAGCGATAAGGACCACTTTTTGGAAAAGAATTATATTTATACATAAAATACATGAGAATATACACTTATGAACTAGACATATTATAGCTATCTAGTATAACTTATTTCCAATTCAACCGAGAAATCGTCACGTCTTTGATATATTGTCTAAATGTATTCTAGGTCTTTTTATGTATTTTATTTTTACTAGAACTCATGTAGTAAGTGAAATACAGGAGAATTAACATGGACGTGTAAAATTTCTGAAATCATTGGTAATTATTTCATTTTATAAATATATGGTAGATTGCAAATACAATAGTATGTTATATAATAGAGTGTTTTGTGTTTAAATTTTAAGAGAGAAAAATTGAGTTTTAACATACATGTAGTAAATAATATTTTCCTGAAGGTTGTATTGTTCTACTGTTTCGTTTTTTTTAGAGAACAGGCAGCACTGCCCGACTTTAAATTAATAAAGCCACAGAGTAACAAGTTATGGGTTACACACTGCTGGGCATCACAGCTTCGCCGAGACCATAGTTCAAAATGACATCAGGCACAAATAAAAGATAGCTCATTGCGGGGAGACACATGCAGAGAGGACCCGCTCCTGATCCCTCCGCCTACTTCTTCACACCGCCGGCGGCTTCAGCTGCACGTACAGCTCCCTTAGCTCGCGTGCCATCCAGCTTAGCCCCTCCTTTTCTCTTCCCTTGGCCTTTAGGCTCCACAGGTGCAAAAATATAATGGTTTTGTAAATAATGTCAGCTGGGTTAGAAATAAGTCTCTTTTCGATCGCAAGCTTGTTGCGCACATTCCAAAGCGCCCAAGACTGGGCTAAGAAAAGCACCCACAGCAACCTTCTAGGATAACCCGAAAAACCAGAAAGGATGGCGTGGAATTGAGCAAAATTGGCCGGGCACCAGTTACACCCCGATGGGCCGGCGCAAAACCGACCAAGAAAACGATGCCAAGGAGCGATCAAAGAAAATGTGGCTGGCGTCTTCGGGGCGCCGCACGGCGCACAAAGGCCGTTTGAAGGACCGTGTCTGGTGAGAATCTGTTGTCCTGACGGTAGCTTGTCAAGTGCCAGCTGCCAAGAGAAGATCTTGATTTTGAGCGGGAGCTTCGCTTCCCACAAGTCTTTTGCGTGGGCGATAGTCGTACCCCGAGAGAGCTGGGCGTACATGGATTTGACTGTGTAGGTGCCCGATTTTTCCAGGTGCCAGGACACCAAGTCTTGCCCAGGGCTAAGAAGAACGGGGGTGAGCATCCCTTGTAGTTCTCCCCACTGGCGAAGTCCCTCCTGATCAAGGGAACGCCGAAAACGGACCTGCAGGGCCTGATGTTGGAGAGCATCTGCCACCGAGATGTCAGGGTTGTCGCAGATGGCAAATAGCAAAGGGAAGGAATCCATGATGGGGCCTCTCCCTAGCCACCAATCCTTCCAGAAGTTGGTGCGGGCACCGTTTCTGACGACGTGCTTCGCTCCGGCTTTGAACAGGTGTTTAATCTTGTGAAGGCTCTTCCAGAAGGGGGAACCTCCTTGGCCTGAGCCCGAGAACAGGTCAGAGGCGTCCCCATACTTAGCGCGGATGATACGAGCCCAGATCGTGTCTTCCTCATTATAAAGCCTCCAAATCCACTTGAGAAGCAGCGCCAAGTTCATCTTTTTGGTGTTGAGCAGGCCTAAGCCCCCAACCTCTTTAGGACGGCACAGGGAAGGCCAATTCACTAGGTGATATTTTCTCTTTGGGCCTGCCCCTTCCCAAAAGAACTTGGATCTGTGGGAGTCAAACCTCGCATGAATCCCATCATGCAGGAGGAAGAGCCCCATCGCAAAGATAGGGAGATTATCAAGGCAGGAGTTAGAGAGAATGAGCCTCCCCCCGGAGGAAAGAAGTTTACCCACCCAGGGTTCGATCTTAGCAGCCAACTTCCTCACCAAGAACAGCCACTGCTCGCACGTCAGCTTCCTGTCTGAGATAGGCAGGCCCAGGTAGGTGAAGGGGAAGCTGCCAAGCTTGCAGTTCAACTTGTTGGCTATGATGTTTCTATCTCTGGCACGCTGTCCCAGGACAAAGACTTCGCTCTTGTGATAGTTGATTTTGAGCCCCGACATATCCTCAAAACACATCAGAAGGAATTTAAGGTTTGCGATATCCTCATCCGAGCCCTGGATGAGGATAAGCGTGTTGTCTGCGTACTGCAGGTGCGTAATTCCTCCTGGCAGAAGGTGTGGAACTAACCCGTGAATATGGCCTGCCGTCGCCGCGGCAGATAAGATCCCAGAGAGCGCTTCTCCGATAAAATTGAAGAGCAGAGGGGAGAGGGGATCTCCCTGACGAACCCCTCTTTTATTCCTAAAGAACGGTCCCACCTCACCGTTAATGGATATAGCAGTTTGTCCCCCAGAGACCAGCTGCAAAATCCTGTGGATGTATCCGGCATCGAAACCCTTGCAACGTAAGACTTCCCCCAGAAATCCCAGTTCACCCTATCATAGGCCTTTTCAAAGTCCAGCTTGAGTAGCACCCCACTGTGCTTCCTCGTCCGGATGTCGTGAATGATCTCTAGGAGGGCAAGCGGACCGTCAAGGATGTTCCTGCCCTTAATGAAAGCCGTTTGGTTCGGGGAGATAATTCTGTGAGCGATAGGATCGAGCTTACAGGCATAGGCTTTGGATATGATCTTGAAAATAACATTGATCAGGGCAATTGGGCGGTACTGAGAGATTTGCTCCGCCCCAGAGACTTTCGGGATAAGCGACAGGATGCCAAAATTGAGCCTAGCAATGTCAATGCGCCCCAGCACAAAGTCATTAAGAATATGCGAGAATGCCATGCCTGACCAGAGGCCAGAAACGTTTAAAGAAGACCACCGGGAAGCCGTCCGGGCCCGGAGCAGTGTTGGTTTTCATCTCTTTGACTATGGCCTCGAGTTCTGCTTCCGAGAAGGTGCGCATCAGTTCCTCATTTTCTTCTTCAGAGACGCGCGCTCCCTCACCCCAAGAGGAAGGCGCCAGCCCACAAACCCTTGGAGCGGAGGAACCAAGCAGTTCCCTGTAGAACTCATAGACGTGTTGCTGAATCAGCTTGGGGTCCGAGATAGCGCCACTGTCAGTTCGAATCCTCGAGATATTACATTTTCTTCTTCTCCCATTAGCGACGGCGTGAAAGTAAGCGGTGTTTGCATCCCCTTGCAGCGCCCACCTCACTCTACCGCGTTGCCGCCAGTGCTCTTCCTCCATGCGATAAATCTGCAGTAGTTGCTCTTCCAAGTGATATCTGGAGGCCCAGGCGTCCTCGTCAAGCCCTGTGGCATCAGCCAGCACGTCAAGCTCCGCGATCTGGGTCAGCAAGCGGCTTTCTCAGCCTTGGTGTCCCTTCCTAGGTTTTGTTTCCAGCCTCTAAGGACTTGTCTAAGGCCCGCGGACATATAATGCCACCAATCAATAATGTCGCGGCCTCCCACCTTGGTCATAAGTCTCGCCCACGAGTGCTGGACCAAGGGGACGAACTCATGGCGCTCAAACCAACTTGTTTCAAAGAAAAATCTATTGGAGCGCACCGGGAAACCCTCTCCGGTGTCAAACACAAGTGGCGTATGATCAGAGCCAAGGCTAGTCTCAGCGAACAAGGAACACAGCGGGAAGATAGCTTCAAAGTCAGCAGACACAAACACTCGATCTAGCGCGGACCGTATTGGATTGAGCTGGTGATTGGACCAAGTGAACCGTGCTCCCGTGCGCGGAATTTCCCTCAGAGCCCAAGCGTCGATGGAGTTGTTAAACAAGTCCATCAGAGGCCAGTTGAGGTTGTCATTGCTCTTATCGTCGACCGCCCTAATAAGGTTGAAGTCGCCTCCCATGAAGATCGGTAAGGTGCACCTAGCCACCTTGGCCGAAATTTCGTCCAGGAACCCTCTGGAGCGAGCGTGATCTGCTGGACCATAGATACCGATAATCTCCAGCTTCTTGTTGGAGATGCGATGAAGAACAGCCAAACTCAGGAAGAATTGACCCCTGTCCATTCTTCCAACTTCAAACATACTCGTCCCTAACTCCTAGCAAGCATGCCACCTGAATGACCGCTAGGCCGGGAGCCAAGACCGAAAAATTTCTCGCCCACCTCCAAGCTAGCAAGTTCAGCATCCGTGAAATCCTGTTTGATGGTTTCTTGCAAGAGAACTAGATCAATGCGGTGCAACCGGAGGTACTCTTTCAACAAGGTTCGTCTCCCCCGACGACCGAACCCTCTAATATTCCAGATCAGGGCTCTCATTGGGACCCTCTCGCTCGCAGCCCGTGCTTGGCGGGTGACAGGTCTATGACCAACGAGAGTGGGCTCGCGAGCAGCTCGCCTCTTGGCGACGAAGGCTTTTTGGCTTTGCCCGAGCCCGCAGTGGCTCCTCCACAGTACCCAACCGAGGAGGATCACCGGCGTCGCGGGTGGCTCCCCGTGGAGCCAGCCACGGCGCCAACACCGGGAGCTGCATGCTGCGAACGGTCCCGGGCAGCTTCTTCCTTAGCCTTGGCCTCTTCTTCTTCGATTCTACGTCTCGCCGCCAACAGCCTGCGCTTGCGCGCGTTCCCGAGCCTGGAGAAGCGCCACCGCTTGGGCCGGTGACCCTTCCGTTGATTTGAACAGAATGCAGCTATCCTTGGCGACTTTGAGGAGATGTTCCAAGGAGGAATCTTGAAAGGCAACAAAATCAGCTGGAGAGGAGGAGTTACCTGGAGCGGGGGTGGACGACGAAGGAGTAGCCGTGTCGATGACGCTCTTGTCGAGGTTGTTCTTGTCCGCCGTGGCCCGGATGGCCCGCTCCAGGACCGGACCGTCAGAGGTTCCTTTGGAGCGAGCACTCTTGCGCAGCGCCTCCGCCGGGGAGGCCTTGGAACGAGGAGCACGCGCCACCGGCGCGCCCAGCGCCGAAATGGGAGTGTCCAAGAGGAGTGGCTGTCCTTCGCTGGGGTTGGCGTTGTTGATAGCCGGGGCTTGGTGGAGCGCAAGGGCCGGGGCTGGAGAGGAGTTGTTAGCAGCAGCCGCCTCCAACATGAGCTTCCGAGAGGGGCGATCGTGATTCAGCTTGCTCCTTTGTTCGGCTGTTACGCGGATACTCTTGGTCCGAGGCACCCAAGGACGGGCTGGACCAACCCACCTCCTCCCGCTCCGCCTCGGACATGGGCGAGCTTTGCCCGGCGTGGGCGAGACAGGACCAGCCGACGAAGGGGCCTCGGCAAGGACCTCACGCAGAGGGAATCAATACCGATAGCAGCCTCCGGGGATTGGCGCCCCTCAGCGGGAGTAGACGGCAGAGCAGCTTTGATGATTTGAGCGACCATAGGGAAGATGTTGCCTGTGGGGGTCAAGTTGGACCCGTATTGACTGCGAGCCGAGGCAGGGATTTGTGGGCTGAGATCCTTTGCGTTGTGCTGGAGGCAAGGAGACGGCGACACAGGGGAGGAGCCGAGGGGGACAGACTTACGAGGAACTTCCCGCGCGCTCCGGGGGCGGAGGACGATCCGCGCGAAGCTTTGTGAGCATGGCGTCCCCGCCGCCCGTCCCGGCGCTCCTCATCGGTCCTCATCAAAGTCTTCTTCCTTGTCTTCAGTGCCATCTCCGGGAGGGAACTTCGGCGGGTCGTGAGGAGGGGAGTCTTGGGCCGACTGAGCTTCGCGAATAACTTGGATACGGTAGCCTTGCATGTTAACGAAGAGGGTGATGTGATCAGGCAGCTGGTCCCCTTTGCGGCATCCAAAGGACATACGCACCGGCGCATCCGGGTGAGCCAACGAGGCAACGTCCACCCCAATCGGACGCCCCACCTCGCGAGTGGAAAGGAGAAGGCGATCGGCGTGTCGAAACGGAGGCGGCACACCGAGCAACCTGACCCAAACCTCCTCCAGAGATTCAGCAGCAAGAGGGTCGCCTTGCGGGAGAGTGACAATGGCCTTAAGCTTGGTACATGGCAGAGTGAGGCCGCCCCCACGGATAGCAATGCGGAGACTCTCTTTAGAGGGGAACACCACCGCAAAATCCAAAGGGCCGATTTGGCGCACCTGCCAATCCCAGTTCTCATCAACTAAGTCCTTGAACTCGTCCTCCACCTGCTCCGCGGACAGCTGCCCGCCCCCAAGGATAACAGTGGCGGAGTTGGACACCGGCTTCTGAAGTTCTTCCTCAGGTACTTCCAGGCAGCAGAACCCAGGCCTCCCGCCTCCAAATCCTGCCCGTAAAGGAGCCGGCGCCTTGGAGACGCCGCGCACATGGCGGAGAGGTGCCCGACTTTCTTACAGTTAACGCAGAATGGTTCATCGACGCAGGCGGCCTGGACGTGACCTTGCTTGCCGCAGTTCTAGCACGTGATGTGGGCCGCATCAAGACTGGGGGCCCCAGCCCCTCCTGGGCCGGTGACCTGCCCAGACCTAGGAGCAGAGACCTCCCCTGGGGTCCCGTGGGGCTGGCGAAGGGGCCTCCTGCCCGCGTTCCGGCCGGAGTCGCGGCCACGAGGGGGAGGTGGAGGTGGCGGCGGCGCGCGCGATTCCTGTCGTGAGCGTTCCCCCTCGGAACGCTAGGACGAGGAGCTCGCACGCTCCGCCTCGCGGTCGCGTTGACGCTTTTGCCGACGGTGCTCTTCCTGCTCTCTGTCGAGCCTCTGGCGCAGATCTTGGTCGCGGGCGCGGGCATAGCCCTTGTTGAACTCGTCGAAGGGACGCTTGCCGTGGGAGTTCCTCTCCCTCTCCATGGCCACGAGGAGAGGAGTACGCGCTCCGGAGACGGGGTCGAGGTGGAAGGACAAACGCTTGGCGGCGGAGAGGTTGCGGCGAACGTCGGAGGCGGGGGCAGGGAAACCGAGAAGTGGATCTAGGGTTTGGGGAGGAAGCCAGAGCCACTTAAAAGTGGGCGGCGGAGGGGCAGAACCGTCCCACCTGGGAACCCTAGAGCCACCCAACCGTCCATCCACCACGTGGGCGACGTGGCGCGCATCCAACGGGTCCGATCCAGGGGCACCCGCGGAACCTGAGCTGACCGCACCTTGGGCCGGCCCAAACCTCCACTGGGCCAGCGAGGCCGCAGCCCTCCCGTGGGCCGGCCCAGCGGGCCCAACAGATCCCAGCGCCCCAGCATCCAAGGGAGGAGCAAACCCTAGCGGCGGCGGCGGCCCTTCCGCCTCCGGCCGCCCACCGGTCGACGGCATCTCCAGAACGTGCTCCCCGACGCGGATCTGACCAGATCCAGAGCCCCCCCCACCAACCTCGGAGAGGCCCCTCCCCACGGGCGCCAAACCAGGTAGCGGAGGGAAGTGGGACGGCGACGAGAGTGGCGGGGGCGGCGCCGGCGAGATGCTCCTCTCCCTCGAGGCGTCACGGACGCGCACCAGCGGCGGACCGACCACCTTCTCAGGCCAGAACCTCCCCAGATTCGGCGGAGCAAGGGGCAGGCCGTGGCTCCTCCACGTCTTCCAGCTCGCAGCTCTCCTCATCTGCGAGCTCCAGGACCGAGCCCTCGGCCTCGGCGACGGCGGCGGCCAGGAGGGAGAAGCGATTCCCTTTGCACCCCGGCGAGACGCGTGGCTCCCGTGGACCCCCAGGGCGGCGAGCGGCACGGCGGCGGCGGCGTTCCGGGAGGACGAGCTCCCAGTCGCCCCCCGAGTCGCCCGAGACGCAGCGCGCAGTTAGACACATCCAGCTCTCCACCACCAGCGATGTTAAGGAGAAGATTCAAGATGAACAGCGTTTTCCCAAAAACCAACAGTGCATCATCTTTGCCAATAAACAACTAGAGGACGATGGCACCTTAGCGGATCACAACATCCAGAAGGAGTCCACCCTTCTCCTTGTTGTTAATCACCCACCTCAGAGAGGTAAGATGACCATCTATATCAAGACGCTGTGGAACAAAATCTACATTCTTGAGGTTGAGAACAATGATACCGTCTATGATGTCATGGTGATGCTCCAAGGTAAGATGTCCGTTTTCCCACATGTTCAGCGCCTCATCTTTGGCGGCAAGCAGCTAGATGTCAACCGTACCTTGGATCACTACAAGGTCAAGATGTATTCCACCCTCCATCTCGTGCTCAGATTTGGTGGAGGCTGAGATGATTGTTGTGGTCGTTCTACTGTTTCGTGCTAGAGTACTTAATAGTTTGTATTAGGACAAGTCTTCCTCAAATCAAAAAAGGGAGTGTGTGTTGTCCAATGGCATGGATTAATATAAGGGCATAACGTACAAACGTAGTGCATAAAGGTGCTCATGGTCTAGTGGCAACCCTAAGTTAGAGCAGCATCAAGACACGAGTTCGATCACTGACCGCACGTATTAATTTAATTTGTTTTGTTAGACTGACATGTTGGTCCCACATATCCCACATGTAAGACTGCACCCAAGATTAAATGTCCAAGTTAAAAATATTAGGGGTCTTTCCGCAAAAACTGTAACGCCATGTGTCATCTCCTGATTTATTGAGGACCAAATCTTCACATAGATTGCAAGTTGTAGGACTGTGGCTTCACACTTTGCAAGATGTAGGACCAAATCATCACATGATAGACAAGTTGTTGGACTACAAGTCACTTTATAAGATGTAGGACCAAATCATCACATGATAGATAAGTTGTTGGACTACAAGTCACTTTGCAAGATGTAGGACCAAATCATCAGATGATAGACAAGTTGTTGAACTACAAGTCACTTTGCAAGATGTAGGACCAAATCATCACATGATAGACAAGTTGTTGGACTACAAGTCACTTTGCAAGATGTAGGACCAAATCATCAGATGATAGACAAGTTGTTGAACTACAAGTCACTTTGCAAGATGTAGGACCAAATCATCACATGATAGACAAGTTGTTGGACTACAATTGTAATTAGCTCAATTTTTAGAGGTGAGGACGCGAGATAGAGGAGGTTCGGGCGTGGCCGGTGGTGGGCGCCGCCTGTAGTCCCGGTCAACAGGATCGGTTGTCTCCTCCCTGTGCGGATCGAGAGTCACAGAACAAAAGACGAAGAGGTCGCCGAGGGCTCGAAAAAGAAAAGGTGACCACTTACCAATGGGTAAATTTCACAAGAAACTGAAAGTCACCGCGGCTGAAGCAGGGGTCGACCTGCTGTTACAAATACACTTACAAAAGCAGGCCGCGTTAGAGAATCAGCTGCGGAAATTATTTGTTTGGTTAGCGTTTAGCTTCTTCGTAGCATAAGTAGGTTGAAAAAGCTAAACCAAACAGAGCTTTAAACTACCACCAAAATGAGAAAACGGGACATTAGCAAGGTTCGGGTGGTTCAAAATAGGTTCGGATGAAGAGGCAACTTCCTCTTCAAGAAGTGGGATCCTAAACCTTAAAAACATGTTTTTTGAATAGAGAAAGAGATACATAGTGTCATATTTGTGGGGTCTCTTTTTTTTTAAACTAAAGTTGTAGCTTTCATTGAAGAGATAAAATTCATCTTCTGACAATTTTCTTACATGGAGCAACTAGTTGTGTATGCCATCATTGCTCATGGCCTAAGGTTCAGAAGAAGATCAAACCTGAAATTAATAAGAATAGAACCAATATGCAAAGAAAACTGATCCATAGTGCGTGCTTGAGCAGAGTTCATGCCAGAGAAGCAAGCGGTGAGAGGCGGTCAGGCCTGGGTTTGGCTGGGCTTGCTTTGACTTGACCGAGCCTACAAGTCAACAACGGAAGGCCCGCGTACGGAAAGTTCTAACCAATCGTTTTCCATTGACTTGGCGATAGCAGTGGGGCGTAAATTAGGGCCGGTGTCAGGGGTATCAAAAACAGATCAACAAAAAGCTCTTTTACTTTTACTAGTAAGTTTGCACGTGCAATGCACGTCAACTACTCCAAATTACAATCTTAAATATTTATAAACTTAAAAATGAAATATAAGATTTATATTAGATTGTAAATGTTTTCAAAGATGCAATCCGACAATGCAGTCCTGCTTGAGGAAAGGATGCAACCATCGTCTACTGGCATTGATGTGCACGATCAAAATTCAGAATGACAATTTTTTTCTTCCAAACAGTACATGTCATTATCAGCTCACTCAGTAAACAATTCCTGCTAGATGATAGCTTGAACTCTAAAAACTTGGGCTCACAGCAAGTGTAGTGATGCTAAAAATACTAAGAGTACAGTGCGTCAAAGTACATATTTCAGAACTTGTAGCCATGCCAAAACTTGCTCACAGAGAATGTAGCTCTTGTCTTTTGACATGTACTCAAGAGAATGACAACAAGAACAGGATACCCAACAAAACCCCGACTCCTGGAGAAGGGAGATGCAAAGAATTAGAGACAAAAGGAGATATTTCATATCCATTTGACCATCTAATCATAATGCTAAAACCATAGAGCACTACAAACAAGTTAAAGTTTTACTCAAACCAAAATTTTAAACCAACAGTTTCCATGTAAAATAGCAATATCTTAATTTATAAAATCTATGCTAGAACTGCTGCATAAATAATTTGTATTGAATACAAAGTAATAATACTTAAACTGTACAAAGAATTGGGAATGTCATCCCTTATGATACACTACTGGACGGTGTTATAACTTGGAAGGGAAGAAACGCAAGGCCTAGCATAACAACATACTTCTTATGTTTATATAGCTTTTGTAAAATATGAATAATTCATGTTGGGTGGCTAGAAGGAACTATCAAGCATAATGTTGCCAAAATGTGGTTAAAAATTGGTGCTAAGGAAACAATTCAGCCACCTGTGCCAATGAAATTAAAATGATTTGAATTAAGTACAATACAGAGATAATGCACTCCCGCATCTCCCAACAAGGCAACAAAGGCTCAGTTGATACTCATGGCATGTACCTGAATCTAGTAAGTTAACACTTTGTAGCATAATAGAATGTAAGAAAAAATGATAATGAGGCAATACCTTCGACATTAGTAGAAATAAATATGGAGCAAAAAGTTGCATGTTCATCTTAACTGAGACATGTCCACCGGAGCGGGAGTGGATCTACAAGGCTTCAACTAAATTTCACCTGCAAAGTCTTAGGTGAGCAGTTATTTCCGTTCGAAGTAGAGAGTCTATCAAATTCATCCTATAATTTAAGCAAAATCAAGCCAGTGCAGTGATGACAGTGAAAGTTATTTTTTTAATAATGGCTAGATATACTTGAAGACAGACATGAACTTGTTCCGGGGTGTATTAGAGACACCAAGATACACGGATGGTGTTCGGGCCCATGAAAAATATATTGTGTACATGACCATGTGATTCTTCAGCTCTATTAGTTTCCAAGACCCACATCAATAGCCAAACATCCATTTTAATTCAACTTGTGATTTTCTAAAAATAAATCAACCTTCATATAGTATTTAAATTAAATATTAGCTCAAGCAGTAAAATCATAAGGTACCTCATTTAATGATTCTAGGAAAGGCAAGGAGTGGCCAATCTGCCATCTTTGTTGAGCTGGTGCAGGCACGGGTAACTTTCCAGTGCCAACAAATGTCATCCGAACAACATTTATAACACAGATAACAAAATAAGAAGGCTAGAAAGAAGTAGACCAAATAACCAAGGTCACCCAAAAGTGATACGGAGTATTAACTCTTCCAGAGAAGTATAACAATAGTGAGGCATGCGATATCTGTCTGGCACATATGTACGGGCATGAAGTTTCAGCAGCACCTCCTGTAAAACATAAGCTATGCTTAGAATATTCAGAAAAAACGTTACAATGTCATCTTGCTATTAGAAAACCGAAAAGTGATACTTTTTTTCAAAGCAATATACATTAAAACAAATATGAAAACATACAAGAAACAAGAAGCAACAAAACTAATGCCTAGTTGCAGGCATATTTCGGTAGTAGTATATATCATTACCCGGGCTGCAATGTAAATCACACCGTAAACTTTGTATTTCCAGGGACAATAAAATGTACACAATAATAATAATTTTGCATAATAATCGCACCGACATAATTTCCTAAACCTAGTTTGCATGAGCATATGCTGGTTGTTGGTGCGGCATCCTAAAGCTCACATATCAATGTTTTGGCTAGATGAGTATGCAAGACAACAGGCCTGCCATGCTTTACCTCTTACTGCTTATCATCCCTGCTTATTATCAATGCTCTGGCTAGATGAGTATACCATCATCTAGAATAACTTGGTCCTCCACACCCTTTTCCATGAATACTTTCCTTGTACAGAATAAGATGCATACAATGTAATCAAAGAGGAGCAGGTCCTTGAATACTTTCCTTGTGCTTGGCCCGTCCGTTTGATCCGGGAAGGAATCCAACAATCTCTTCCTTGTGAGCCATCAAAATTCAAGTGGCATACAGATCGAAGGAGAGTAGAGGTAGTATCGTACGCTGTATTATCTGTACGGAGAGCAAACATCTAGTACCATAACACAATTATATCTGTAATAAGTGAAACATGGCAGGAGTAGGTCTTCACCTGGGAGATGGAGTGTCGGATGAAGGAGTGTTGGACGAAGGAGGCAACGACGTGGTGCGTGGCGGCGCCGGAGCAGATGCAGGCGGTGCTGGGGCCCCAACAGCGAGGGTACTGGCGGCACAGGCCTGGAAGCGGCCGAGGAATCGTGTGCGGGCGAGCTCGGAGTCAGAGAACATGACCTGCTCGGGGCTGGAGGTGAGCAGGACGTTGCCCCATGGCCGAAACCTCGTCGAGGCACGCGCGGACAGCCGCAACCGACACCCCTTGGTCCTCAGCACCGCCGCCGCCTCGCCCGCCGTATGCTCGCTCTGCCGATATCGGTGATTCATCGTCTCCCACGGGATTCAGTGGATTGGTTCGCGGGTCTTCTCAGGGGAGGATCTCACGGGAGGATCGGAAAATAAGTTGTGCCGCACAAAGGTGTGAAGAAGACAAATCGGAGGAAAAGAAAATCAGTATTAACAGTATGTCCGTGAAATCAGGGTGCAGCTGTGCGGGAGGAGATCTGGGCCTTGGAGGGATGCGAGCATAGCGTGATTTGGGGGTGGGACGGGGGTGGGAGAGGGGAGAACAAATGATTCTCAGTCGTTAGATGGAATTGTACGGACGCTTTAGATCTTGTTTTCCAACGCAACTTCGTGCCTTTATAAGTAGTAGAGAGTAAGTTTGCACGTGCAATGCACGTCAACTACTCCAAATTACAATCTTAAATATTTATAAACTTAAAAATGAAATATAAGATTTATATTAGATTGTAAATGTTTTCAAAGATGCAATCCGACAATGCAGTCCTGCTTGAGGAAAGGATGCAACCATCGTCTACTGGCATTGATGTGCACGATCAAAATTCAGAATGACAATTTTTTTCTTCCAAACAGTACATGTCATTATCAGCTCACTCAGTAAACAATTCCTGCTAGATGATAGCTTGAACTCTAAAAACTTGGGCTCACAGCAAGTGTAGTGATGCTAAAAATACTAAGAGTACAGTGCGTCAAAGTACATATTTCAGAACTTGTAGCCATGCCAAAACTTGCTCACAGAGAATGTAGCTCTTGTCTTTTGACATGTACTCAAGAGAATGACAACAAGAACAGGATACCCAACAAAACCCCGACTCCTGGAGAAGGGAGATGCAAAGAATTAGAGACAAAAGGAGATATTTCATATCCATTTGACCATCTAATCATAATGCTAAAACCATAGAGCACTACAAACAAGTTAAAGTTTTACTCAAACCAAAATTTTAAACCAACAGTTTCCATGTAAAATAGCAATATCTTAATTTATAAAATCTATGCTAGAACTGCTGCATAAATAATTTGTATTGAATACAAAGTAATAATACTTAAACTGTACAAAGAATTGGGAATGTCATCCCTTATGATACACTACTGGACGGTGTTATAACTTGGAAGGGAAGAAACGCAAGGCCTAGCATAACAACATACTTCTTATGTTTATATAGCTTTTGTAAAATATGAATAATTCATGTTGGGTGGCTAGAAGGAACTATCAAGCATAATGTTGCCAAAATGTGGTTAAAAATTGGTGCTAAGGAAACAATTCAGCCACCTGTGCCAATGAAATTAAAATGATTTGAATTAAGTACAATACAGAGATAATGCACTCCCGCATCTCCCAACAAGGCAACAAAGGCTCAGTTGATACTCATGGCATGTACCTGAATCTAGTAAGTTAACACTTTGTAGCATAATAGAATGTAAGAAAAAATGATAATGAGGCAATACCTTCGACATTAGTAGAAATAAATATGGAGCAAAAAGTTGCATGTTCATCTTAACTGAGACATGTCCACCGGAGCGGGAGTGGATCTACAAGGCTTCAACTAAATTTCACCTGCAAAGTCTTAGGTGAGCAGTTATTTCCGTTCGAAGTAGAGAGTCTATCAAATTCATCCTATAATTTAAGCAAAATCAAGCCGGTGCAGTGATGACGGTGAAAGTTATTTTTTTAATAATGGCTAGATATACTTGAAGACAGACATGAACTTGTTCCGGGGTGTATTAGAGACACCAAGATACACGGATGGTGTTCGGGCCCATGAAAAATATATTGTGTACATGACCATGTGATTCTTCAGCTCTATTAGTTTCCAAGACCCACATCAATAGCCAAACATCCATTTTAATTCAACTTGTGATTTTCTAAAAATAAATCAACCTTCATATAGTATTTAAATTAAATATTAGCTCAAGCAGTAAAATCATAAGGTACCTCATTTAATGATTCTAGGAAAGGCAAGGAGTGGCCAATCTGCCATCTTTGTTGAGCTGGTGCAGGCACGGGTAACTTTCCAGTGCCAACAAATGTCATCCGAACAACATTTATAACACAGATAACAAAATAAGAAGGCTAGAAAGAAGTAGACCAAATAACCAAGGTCACCCAAAAGTGATACGGAGTATTAACTCTTCCAGAGAAGTATAACAATAGTGAGGCATGCGATATCTGTCTGGCACATATGTACGGGCATGAAGTTTCAGCAGCACCTCCTGTAAAACATAAGCTATGCTTAGAATATTCAGAAAAAACGTTACAATGTCATCTTGCTATTAGAAAACCGAAAAGTGATACTTTTTTTCAAAGCAATATACATTAAAACAAATATGAAAACATACAAGAAACAAGAAGCAACAAAACTAATGCCTAGTTGCAGGCATATTTCGGTAGTAGTATATATCATTACCCGGGCTGCAATGTAAATCACACCGTAAACTTTGTATTTCCAGGGACAATAAAATGTACACAATAATAATAATTTTGCATAATAATCGCACCGACATAATTTCCTAAACCTAGTTTGCATGAGCATATGCTGGTTGTTGGTGCGGCATCCTAAAGCTCACATATCAATGTTTTGGCTAGATGAGTATGCAAGACAACAGGCCTGCCATGCTTTACCTCTTACTGCTTATCATCCCTGCTTATTATCAATGCTCTGGCTAGATGAGTATACCATCATCTAGAATAACTTGGTCCTCCACACCCTTTTCCATGAATACTTTCCTTGTACAGAATAAGATGCATACAATGTAATCAAAGAGGAGCAGGTCCTTGAATACTTTCCTTGTGCTTGGCCCGTCCGTTTGATCCGGGAAGGAATCCAACAATCTCTTCCTTGTGAGCCATCAAAATTCAAGTGGCATACAGATCGAAGGAGAGTAGAGGTAGTATCGTACGCTGTATTATCTGTACGGAGAGCAAACATCTAGTACCATAACACAATTATATCTGTAATAAGTGAAACATGGCAGGAGTAGGTCTTCACCTGGGAGATGGAGTGTCGGATGAAGGAGTGTTGGACGAAGGAGGCAACGACGTGGTGCGTGGCGGCGCCGGAGCAGATGCAGGCGGTGCTGGGGCCCCAACAGCGAGGGTACTGGCGGCACAGGCCTGGAAGCGGCCGAGGAATCGTGTGCGGGCGAGCTCGGAGTCAGAGAACATGACCTGCTCGGGGCTGGAGGTGAGCAGGACGTTGCCCCATGGCCGAAACCTCGTCGAGGCACGCGCGGACAGCCGCAACCGACACCCCTTGGTCCTCAGCACCGCCGCCGCCTCGCCCGCCGTATGCTCGCTCTGCCGATATCGGTGATTCATCGTCTCCCACGGGATTCAGTGGATTGGTTCGCGGGTCTTCTCAGGGGAGGATCTCACGGGAGGATCGGAAAATAAGTTGTGCCGCACAAAGGTGTGAAGAAGACAAATCGGAGGAAAAGAAAATCAGTATTAACAGTATGTCCGTGAAATCAGGGTGCAGCTGTGCGGGAGGAGATCTGGGCCTTGGAGGGATGCGAGCATAGCGTGATTTGGGGGTGGGACGGGGGTGGGAGAGGGGAGAACAAATGATTCTCAGTCGTTAGATGGAATTGTACGGACGCTTTAGATCTTGTTTTCCAACGCAACTTCGTGCCTTTATAAGTAGTAGAGATTATAAGTAGTAGAGATTACTCCGTACGTATTAGATATAAATAGATATAGATTTGAAAATTATTTGAATCTCTATATGGCACAGACGTGGCAAATCTGGCATCGCATACCCCGTGGCTGCCCTTAGTTAGCCTCTGCAAAATTGCCAATGTACGTGTATATAAACACTCCGAGATCATCGATACAATTCATCTCTCTCTCTCTCTCACTCCCTCCCCTAACACTGTCCTCTCCATTTCAAAAAAAAAAAAAAAAAAAAAAACACTGTCCTCTCCGGTCGCTTCGCCTGTTCAGAGAAAACCACAAGCATGGAGAAGGTGACATGCTGCTGCCTCCGGAATGGAGCACCGTCCCAAAGTTACTTCAAGAATGGAGCACCGTCCCAAAGTTACTTTAAGCCCTCACTACCCTACACCATTGCACGATCCACATCGCCACCACTGCCACCGTGCAGGCGTTCCATCTCCATCTTCCGCTGCATCCTGACCAACTCCAAGAGAGCCACCGGGAATAGTGTCGTCGACGTCACCGCCGGCCGCAACACGAGGCCGCGAGGTGGATTCAGCTTCGACTTCGAGCAGTACATGTCTGTCAACGGCAAGGCCGTGCACGAAGCGCTGGACCGCGCCCTGCCTGTTTGCCAGCCGGAGCGCCTCATCGAGTCTATGCGCTACTCCGTCCTCGCTGGCGGCAAGCGTGTGCGCCCCGTCCTCGCCATCGCCGCGTGCGAGCTCGTCGGCGGCTCCGCGGCCGCGGCCACCCCCGTCGCCTGCGCCGTGGAGATGGTCCACACCATGTCGCTCATCCACGACGACATGCCGTGCATGGACGACGACACCCTTCGCCGTGGCCGCCCGGCCAACCACGTCGCCTTCGGCGAGTGCACCGCGCTGCTCTCGGGCGACGCGCTCCTCGCTCTGGCGTTTGAGAACCTTGCCCGTGGCTGCGCGGACCTCGGTGTTGTCCCCGCGGAGCGCGCGCTGCGGGCCGTGGCCGAGCTCGGGAACGCCGCGGGTGCCGGGGGCGTGGCCGCCGGACAGGTCGCCGACAAGGCGTCCGAGGGCAAGCCCGTGAGCCTCGCCATGCTGGAGTTTATCCACCTACACAAAACCTCGCGGCTGATCGAGGCCGCGGCCGTGTGCGGCGCTATTGTTGGTGGAGGTACGGACGGACAGATTGAGAGTGTCCGGCGGTACGCGCGCTCCGTCGGCCTCCTCTTTCAGGTGGTGGACGACGTGCTGGACGTGACGCGCACGTCGGAGCAGCTCGGGAAGACGGCGGGTAAGGACCAGGCAGCCGACAAGGCGACGTACCCGAAGCTGCTGGGCGTCGAGCAGGCGCAGGCCTACATGACCGAGCTCCTGGCGATGGCCGAGGCGGAGCTCCAAGGGTTCGACGCTGAGCGCGCCGCGCCGCTACAACATCTGGCAAGGTTCATTGCCTACAGGCAGAACTGATGGCAAGGTCGTCGTAGTCTCCACGTACATACTTGTTGGAATTAGGTGCCCCTACAACTATATTTAAAACTACTTGGAATTATTTTATATCCGGCATATATTATTATGAAAATATGCATGTACTTTGAATGGAATTAAATATGCTTGCTGGAATATACTTAGTGCACAGTCATGCCTAAGGAAGCTGGTCAATTATCAATGGAATACAATATATTGTGTGTATATTGGAAATACTACTAGAGTATATTTTTCGATAAAGTACTAGAGTACATTGATAATTGGAAGGAACCTGGTTATGGATTAGGTTACGGCCCTAATAGCGACCTGCATGATTAATGAAATTTAAACATGATCATGGCCCTAATAGGGACGAACAGGTAGAATCCGTTAACATATAAATTATATCGTGGTTGGTAGTTTAATCTGAACTCTATCCCAAAAACGAGTTTAAAGATCTCGAAATCTTATATGTATAAGAATTGAAATCTTGTCATTTCTACATAGCAATAGCATCCATATTACTGCAATCGCGCCCACTCTGATAAGCGTTCTATACCTAGTATCTACCCTATTTAGCCAATTGCCAAATATATTTACAACGCTACGAGGCGGGTATAAGGTAGAACCCATCTAAATGATTGACCATATAGATCTAGCAAACCTACAGTTGAAAAAAAGATGTTTTATTTTCTCGTCTTGATGACAGAAAACACATTTCTTACAATCGTAGCAGTTGCGTTTAACAAGGTTGTCTTTGGTTAAAATCACACCGCAACGAAGGTACCATGCAAAAACTTTTGTTTTCAGTTATATCTTCATCTTCCAAATATACTTATTATTGGTAACCGGTTGACTAGGAATGGTAAGCGCCTTGTACAATGAATTGACCGAGAAAACCCCGCTCTTGGTGAGGCTCCATCGGAATTCATCAGTCCCCTTAGATAATTGGATTGAAGCTAACCTCTGTAGAAATTCAATCCAACTAGTCAATCGAGGACTGATTAGATCACGCCTGGACGTTATGGAGGGAGGAAAAGTTTCCATAACCTTCTGCAAGGTCTCTCCCTTATGACGAACAATATTGTACAAAGCTGGATATTCTTCCCAAAGAGTAGTTGTTCCCAACCATTTATCTTCCCAGAACCTAATCTCCGCCCCATTCCTTATGGAGAACGGACCAAAAGGGAAAAAGTGCTTCTTAGTTGCCACAATTCCATCCCAAAAGTGAGAGTCTCCAGGTTTCCAAAATACCTAAGATAACACTTTTGAGCCCACATACTTTTTCCTTAATAGCTGTTGCCATATACCATCCTCAGTTAATAGTCTAGCTAGCCATTTACCTAGCAAAGACCTGTTCTTAACTTCAAGATCATGAACACCAAGTCCACCTTGATATTTTGGACGGCATACAACACTCCATATTGAGTTAACCGATATTTATTCTTCTCGATGTCCCCTTGCCAAAAAGGATCTTTAACGTAGATAATCTAATCTCTTCAAGATTCATTTGGGTAGATGGAAGACAGATATCATATAGAGTACCATATTCGTAAGTACTGCATTTATGAGAACTAATCTCCCCCCAAGGGACAACAATTTCCCTTTCCAACTACTTAACCGCTTCTGAAGTCTTTTCTCGACGAGTTTCAACTCCGCCAACGTCAGTCTCCGATAATGAATCGGAATACCAAGATAGTTGATCGGAAAGGAGCCAAGACCACATCCGAACAAGTCGGCGTAAAGGTTAGCATCGTCATTGGCCTCACTGAAAAAGAACAGTTCACTTTTATGGAAATTAATTTTGAGACCGGGCAATTGCTCGATTGCCGTTAGAATTAACTTCAGATTTCGAGCTTTTTCCAAGTCATATTCCATAAAAAGAATTGTGTCATCGGCATACTGAAGGATAGATAATCCACCATCCACAAGATGAGGTACTACCCCTTCAATCTGACCATCAACCTTCGCACGCTCAATTATAATAGCAAGCATATCCGCCACAATGTTAAATAACATTGGAGAAAGGGGATCCCCTTGCCTCAAACCTTTTTTCGTCGGGAAGTATCGACCAATGTCGTCATTGACCTTAATGGCCACACTTCCACCGAAAACAAAGTTATTTATGAGAGCGCGCCACTCTTTTGAAAAACCTTTCATCCTGAGTGTTTGTTGAAGAAAAGACCATTAAACTTTATCATAAGCTTTCTCAAAGTCGATCTTGAGAATTACACCATTCAGTTTTTTCCGATGCATCTCATGAACTGTTTCATGCAAAGTGAAAACACCATCTAGGATGTGTCTAGCTTGCATGAACGCAGTCTGGGATGGACGAACGACATGTTCTGCCACCGAATTAAGTCAAATCATAGCGACTTTGGTAAAGATTTTAAAACACACATTAAGCAGGCATATAGGTTTGAACTGTTGAATACGTTCCGCATTAGTTATTTTTGGTAAAATAATAATCTCACCAAAAATTATACGGAACAATTCCAGTTGACCTGCATGGAGCTCTACAAAGAGCTCCAATAAATCATGCTTTATAATATCCCAGAAAGATTGATAGAACTCTGCATGGAACCTATCAGGACCTAGTGCCTTATTGTGCTCCATTTGAAAAACCGCCTTTCTTATCTCCTCCTCATTATAAGGAGCCACAAGGACGGCATTTTCCTCTGGAGACACTTGGGGAATATCCGCAATCCATGATTCATCCATGGATATATCAGATTCCTCGGGTGCGTCAAACAATCCTTTATAATATGATGTAATATAAGACTTCAGCTGCTCATGACCTTCGATCACGCCCTCCTCTTGTACTAGAGAATGAATGAGTTTCTTTCTATGTCTACCATTAGCAACACTATGAAAGTATCTCGTATTCGAATCTCCTTCCAATAGGAATTGGGCCTTAGATCTCTGGTACCATTTGAGTTCCTCCTCGCGAAGTAAGCCGGCTAACTTCGCATTATATTGACTTTTGAGTTCAATCCCATGTGTTGTTAAAGGCCTTACCTCAGCAATAGCCTCTAAATCATCAATATTAGATGACAGGTTGAGCTTCTCTTTTTTTAGTTGCCCTGTCATATGCTTAGACCATCCCCCAATGTATCTACGCACAGAGCGTAGTTTCTTATTCCACCTTAGGATGGGGGTGTTCCTAGTGATAGGCTTGTCCCATATAAATTTAATCATATCCAAGAAACCTTCTCTGCCTAACCAACCCAACTCAAATTTGAATGGGCGTTTACACGGCGGAGTTGGATTCCTAGTGGACAATAAAATAGGAGCATGATCTGACAAAGCTTCAATCCGAGGAAGGGCCCGTACCGAGACTAGGGGAAATTTCGATTCCCAATCTGAGTCCATAAGTACACGGTCCAGCTTCTCATATGTAGGCTCTGGGAGACTATTAGCCCAGGTAAATTTTCTCATAACCATCGAAATCTCTATCAAGTCCAAACTGTCAATGACATCATTGAATAAGAAAGGCCAATGGTTGTCAAATCTGCCCTTACTTTTCTCCCCCGGATATCTAAAGAGATTGAAATCCCCTCCTATAATAATAGGATATGGGTTATCTTTTGCTAGATTGACCAACTCACGGAGAAAAGCAGGCTTGGCCGCATCCTGAGCAACCCCATAGATGGATACCAAGGTCCAAATGAAATTATCAGATTAATTTCGGATGATGTGGGCATTACCCTTCGGGTAACCAATATTATGCTACCTCCTACGGTCCAACCAGGGGCCCATGAAGATCATCCACCAACCAAGGTGGGCCGTTATGTCGGTTCCGAAGAAATATTCTTGACGAACAAGGCAAGAAGACAAAGAACAAGGAAAGTTTAGACATAGACCTCTTTGTAACCTAGCCGAACTCGGACAGAACTCTCGGGACCTGGCCTGCAATATAAGGGCCAGAAGAGGGTCTGCCGAGGGACACACAATCATCGCAGCTAGAACCACCGTAAGTCTAGAGCTAGTTCATTAGAAATCTTAGCCTCTCGACGAGATCATAGTCTTAGCCTTCGGCTACCCCATTGTAACCTGATAATTTCGATAATCAAGATCAGACAAGCAGGAAGTAAGGGTTTTACCTCATCGAGGGCCCCGAACCTGGGTAAAATCTCTCTCCCCGTTTGTTTGGTATCCGATGTCTCGTATCAGCCTGCAGGATTCCGTCAACCCTAAGCCCCAAAAGGTGGGCATTGCCGAGGAGCACCCTCATAAATTGGCGCCGTCTGTGGGAAGACTGTCGGCACAAGGCATGTCATCGGCACCAGTCACATCAGTAGCGTTCGTGCTGAATTCACCAACACCTTCAAGTCCAAGAAACTCAGTTCGTTGCTGTTCCTTCGAGTTCACTTTGCGCGCTGAAGCATCGCGTCCGATCTCTTCGGATTGCGTAGCAATATGGATGCAACCTTCAGTGGTGTCCACTTCATCATCGACTCCGGAGGATTTCTTTGACTTCCAAATTCAACTGCGTCAAGCTGAAGGACTTCAGATCCAGATACCATTGATGTCTACGCACGCTTCTATTCCTGTAGACAGTGTTGGGACTCCAAGATCAGAGGTTTGTAGAACAGCAGCAAGTTTCCCTTAAGTGGATCACCCAAGGTTTATCGAACTCAGGGAGGTAGAGGAACCCTGCAATTAAGATACAAGAAGTCTCTTGTGTCCCCAACACACCTAATACACTTGTCAGATGTATAGGTGCACTAGTTCGGCGAAGAGATAGTGAAATACAAGTAATATGGATGATTATAAGTAGTAATTGCAATCTGAAATAAAAATGGCAACAAGCAAACATGTAGCAGAACTTGTTGGAAACGGTGTTTCAATGCTTAGAAACAAGGCCTAGGCATCATACTTTCACTAGTGGACACTCTCAACAATGATCACATAATTGAATAAATAAATGCTACTCTCAAACACTCTCTTGTTGGATAACAAACACCATTCATTGTGTAGGGCTGCAAAAGCACACCTCAAGCCGGAGTAAACAAGCTCCACAACGTCATAAAGGAATCACACACGATGCACACACTCGTCACCATCACACCGTGGAGAGTGACTCTGGAGTTCATATTAAAGTAACCTCTAGAGTGCATAATAGACAAGAGTAACATCTACATATTCAACTAGATTACAAAGCTCATGATCACATAAAGATCACACCATGGGAGAGAGAGATGAACACATAGCTACCGGTAGAGGCCTCAGCCTCGGGGGAGAACTACTCCCTCCTCATCATGGGAGACAGCAACGGTGATGAAGATGGCGATGGAGTCGATGGAGATGGATTCCGGGGGCACTTCCCCGTCCCGGCGGCATGCCTGAACAGAGACTTCTGTCCCCCGAACTTGGCTTCGCGATGGTGGCGGCTACGTAACTCTTCGTGGAATATGACTGATCGTCCTAGGGTTTTCGGAGACGAAGGAATATATAGGCGAAGGGGCAGCGTCGAGGGAGCCAGGGGGTGGCCTCCCCACACCTGGGCGCGCCTGGGGGCCTGGCCGCGCCACCCTATGGGGAGGAGGCCCTAGGCCTCCCCCGGGCTTGCCCTTCTGGCTCCGTGTGTCCCTCGGAAAAATAGATGGTTTGGCTTTTGTTTCGTACAATTCCGAGAATATTTCCTGTGTAGAATTTCTGAAACCAAAAACAGCAGAAAACAAAAACTGGCACTTCGGCATCTTGTTAATAGGTTAGCCCCGGAAAATGCATAAAAATGATAAAAAGTGTATATAAAACATGTAGCAATTGGTATAATATAAGCATGGAACATCAGAAATTATAGATACGTTTGAGATGTATCAAGCATCCCCAAGCTTAGTTCCTACTCGCCCTCGAGTAGGTAAACGATAAAAAGAATAATTTCTGAAATGACATGCTACCAACATAATCTTGATCAATACTATTGTAAAGCATATGAGATGAATGAAGTGACTCAAAGCAATGGTTTATAGTTTGCTAGCAAAAAGATAATGACTAAACAACTGAATCATATAGCAAAAACTTTTCATGAATAGTACTTTCAAGACAAGCATAAAAAAGTCTTGCATAAGAGTTAACTAATAAAGCAATAGATTCTTAATAAGAGGTTTTGAAGCAACACAAAGGAAGATTTAAGTTTCAGCAATTGCTTTCAACTTTCAACATGTATATCTCATGGATAATTGTCAACACAAAGTAATATGATGAGTGCAATAAGCAAGCATGTAAGAATCAATGCACACAGTTGACTCAAGTGTTTGCTTCTAAGATAGAAAGAAGTAGGTAAACTGACTCAACATAAAGTAAAAGAAAGGCCCTTCGCAGAGGGAAGCAGGGATTAAATCATGTGCTAGAGCTTTTCAAGTTTTGAAATCATAAAGAGAGCATAAAAATAAATTTTTGAGAGGTGTTTGTTGTTGTCAACGAATGGTAGTGGGCACTCTAACCCCCTTGTCAAACAGACTTTCAAAGAGCGGCTCCCATGAAGGACGTTATCTCTACCGAGCAAGGTAGATCATCCCTCTTCTCTTTTGTTTACACATGTATTTTAGTTTTATTTATAGATGACACTCCTCCCAAACTTTTGCTTTCACAAGCCATGGCTAACCGAATCCTCGGGTTCCTTCCAACATTTCACATACCATGGAGGAGTGTCTATTGCAAAATTAAGTTGCTTACTGATAAATCAGGGCAAAACATGTGAAGAGAATTATTAATGAAAGTTAATTAGTTGGGGCTGGGCACCCCGTTGCCAGCTCTTTTTGCAAAATTATTGGATAAGCGGATGTACCACTAGTCCATTGGTGAAAGTCTGCCCAACAAGATTGAAAGATAAAACACCACATACTTCCTCATGAGCTATAAAACATTGACACAAATAAGGAGTAATAAAGTTTTGAATTGTTTAAAGGTAGCACATGAAGTATTTACTTGGAATGGCAGTAAAAATACCACATAGTAGGTAGTCATGGTGGACACAAATGGCATAGGTTTTGGCTCAAGGTTTTGGATGCACGAGAAGCATTCCCTCTCGAGTACAAGGCTTTGGCTAGCAAGGTTGTTTGAAGCAAACACAAGTATGAACCGGTACAACAAAACTTACATAAGAACATATTGCAAGCATTATAAGACTCTACACTTGTCTTCCTTGTTGCTCAAACACTTTTACCCAGAAAATATCTAGACCTTAGAGAGACCAATCATGCAAACCAAATTTCAACAAGCTCTACGGTAGTTCTCCACTAATAGGTTTAAACTACATGATGCAAAAGCTTAAACATGATCTACTTGAGAGCTCAAAACAATTGCCAAGCATCAAATTATTCAAGACAATATGCCAACTACCACATGAAGCATTTTCTGTTTCAAACCAAATAGCAAGAAACTCTCAAAACAAATATAAGTGAAGTAAGAGAGTACTTTCTATAAAATAACTAATAACTCTGAACAAGAGATACATGAAAACCAAGAGCTAGAAGCTACACAGTGCGAAAACTGAATACTCAACAAATATAAGTGAAGAATAGGAGTATTCAAATGAAAAAGCGGAGCGTGTCTCTCTCCCAAACAAGGTAGATTGGATCCAATTTATTCAGAGAATGAAAATAAAAAAACGAAAATAAAAGCACACAGACGCTCCAAGTAAAGCACATAAGATGTGACGGAATTAAAATATAGTTTCACTAGAGGTGACCTGATAAGTTATTGATGAAGAAGGGGATGCCTTGGGCATCCCCAAGCTCAGACGCTTGAGTCTTCTCGAAATATGCAGGGATGAACCACGGTGGCATCCCCAAGCTTAGACTTTTCACTCTTCTTGATCATATTATATCGTCCTCCTCTCTTGATCCTTGAAAACTTCCTTCACACCAAACTCAAAGCAATCTCATTAGAGGGTTAGTGCATAATCAAAAATTCACATGTTCAGCAAGGACACAATCATTCCAAACACTTCTGGACATTACCCAAGGTTACTGAAATTTAATGGAGCAAAGAAACCCACTCAAACACAGTAAAAGAGGCAATGCGAAATAAAAGGCAGAATCTGTCAAAACAGAACAGTCCGTAAATACGAATTTTTTCGAGGCACTTAACATGCTCAGATGGAAAATCTCTAGTTGAATGAAAGTTGCGTACATATCTGAGGATTACTCATGAATTTTTTCAAGATTTTCAGATTTTCCTAAAGAGAGAAAAACGCAAAACCGTGACAGCTAGAAATCTGTTTCTGCGCAGAAATCCAAATATAGTATCAACTTTCTATCGAAGGCTTTACTTGGCACAACAATGCAATAAAATAAAGATACATAGGTATTGCATAATAGACAAGAGTAACATCTACATATTCAACTAGATTACAAAGCTCATGATCACATAAAGATCACACCATGGGAGAGAGAGATGAACCACATCACTACTGGTAGAGCCCTCAGCCTCGGGGGAGAACTACTCCCTCCTCATCATGGGAGACTGCAACGGCGATGAAGATGGGGATGGAGTCGATGGAGATGGATTCCGGGGCACTTCCCCGTCCCGGCGGCATGCCGGAACAGAGACTTCTGTCCCCCGAACTTGGCTTCGCGATGGCGGCGGCTACGTAACTCTTCGTGGAATATGACTGATCGTCCTAGGGTTTTCGGAGACGAAGGAATATATAGGCGAAGGGGCAGCATCGGGGGAGCCAGGGGGTGGCCTCCCCACACCTGGGCGCGCCTGGGGGCCTGGCCGCGCCACCCTATGGGGAGGAGGCCCTGGGCCTCCCCCGGGCTTGCCCTTCTGGCTCCGTGTGTCCCTCGAAAAAATAGAAGGTTTGGCTTTTGTTTCGCGCAATTCCGAGAATATTTCCTATGTAGAATTTCTGAAACCAAAAACGGCAGAAAACAGGAACTGGCACTTCGGCATCTTGTTAATAGGTTAGTCCCAGAAAATGCATAAAAATGATATAAAGTGTATATAAAACATGTAGCAATTGGTATAATATAAGCATGGAACATCAGAAATTATAGATACGTTTGAGACGTATCAACCATCGCCCCACCAGTAGCCTCAGTGGGCCTGCCTAGGAACGGCAACGGGAGCAACAGAAGGATTTTCAGTAGCAGAGAGGAGCAATGGAAGAGGCGAAGGGATCTTCGCCGCGGGGAAGAAGAACGAGTCGCGAGTCACCTCCGCTAATGCGATAAAGGATGTATAGCACGCAATCAAGCAAGAATCACAGTCGTACACTTTATTTATCAGCCGCGGAGCAGCTTGACGCACCATGTTATTTGCACTCTTACATCGACCCAAAAGATAACATCGAGAAGGCCACACATTTACTCAAAGAATGTCTGCAGTTCCTCGACATTCAGAAGCTGTGTGAAGAGCTGCGGTTCGATGCGGAAGCAAAAAAAAATTCGGTGGAAGGAAGAACAGCAGCTTACAATTACCCTCAGCAACAGCACTATGAGCCAGATGAAGATATCTACATACAAACCGAAGTCTACCCTGCATCTCGAGGGCAAGTGAACATGATTCACAATACTAGCTTTTGAAAGAGGGAGGACAAGAAGTTTTCACGGGAGATAAAGTTTACAGAAGTAGCTATGGAAGAAGTACCCGATTATATCGATTGGTCGGATCAGAACATCATGTTCAGCAGAGCAGACCACCCGATAGCTGTTCCAAGGCCTGGTCACGCTGCCCTAGTCCTTAAAGCGCAGATTGGAGGATAGAATATGAGCAAAGTGTTCATGGATGGAGGAAGTGGCCTAATCATTTTGTTTGCAAGTACAATGAAAGCAATGGGATTGTTAGTCGATATGCTCAAAGAATCTGACACTGGTTTCCATGGCATCATCCCAACCCGACCATCTTATACCCTCGGAAAAATTTCATTGGACGTTGTCTTCAGCACACCCAACAACTTCAGGAAGGAGAAGCTTGAGTTCGAAGTGGTGGATTGGGAATCACAGTACCACGCCATCCTCGGCAGGCCAGCATTCGCCAAGTTCATGGCAGTACCTCATTACGCATATTTGAAGCTGAAGATGCTAGGAAATAATGGGACATCAATAACTGTTCACGGGAGTTTTTCTCATTCTGATAATTGCGATAGAGATTTCCAGAAGATCGAGTCAAAGTTTGGAGTCAGGGAAGAACTTAATGCACTTGACGTAGTCACCGATCATACACAGCCACCTACCGACAATCGGAACGCAAAATCTGATGAGTTTGACGTTGCGAAGGAAGCTAAGAAGCCGCAAGTGCACCCTCTCATCCGAAGAAAACGGTCAAACCATCGGCAGATCTCACTGCCACATAGGAAAGCGCGCTCATCGAGTTCCTCCATGAGCGCTGGGAATTATTTGCATGGGAACCATCCGACATGCCAGGTATTCCCAGGGAACTCGCTGAGCACGCCCTCAATGTTAACCTCAAAGCCAAACCTGTACAGCAGAAGTTACATCGTTTTTTAGAACCAACAATAAAAGCTATTGGCAAAGAAGGTAATCGGCTCCGCAAGGCTGGTTTTATTCGGGAGCTCAAGGAAGCTGAGTGGGTAGCTAATCCAGTCATGGTGCCAAAGAAAGATACGACAGTTCTTCGTATGTGTATGGATTGCACAATCCTCAATAAGTATTGCCTAAAGGATCATTTCCCGTTGCCTCGCATCGATCAAATAGTCAACTCCATAGCAGGCTGCGATCGCCTCTCTTTCCTCGATGCTTATTCAGGATATAATCATATCAAACTCAAAAAAGGAGACCAAGAGTTAACTGCATTCATAACCCCGCATGGTGTTTACTGCTACAACGTCATGACCTTCAGGTTAAAAAATGCAGGTGCAACCTATCAGCTGTGAATGCAAGCCTACCTTGGAGAGCAGATTGGCCGAAATATTGAGGTTTATATCGACGACATCATCGTCAAAACAAGAAACATGGCTACACTCATCGATGAATTAAGAGAAACTTTTGACAATCTCAATAGATACAAAATCAAGCTGAATCGGAAGAAATGCTTCTTCAGGGTACCAGGAGGCCAAGTACTTGGGTACTTTATTTCAGCCAGAGGAATATAAGCTAACCCTTTGAAGATTAAAGCTATCCTTGACATGGATTCACCCAAGAGTCTACAACAGGTGCAACAATTGGTAGGACGATTGGCATCCCTTAGCAGGTTTATTACAAAACTGGGAGAAAAGGCCTTGCCATTCTATCAGTTGATGAAAAAATCCGAAAAGTTTGAGTGGAGAGCTGACAAGGTATTAACTTATCAATGCCTACGGGTTGTAGACTAGGGTTTTAGTCGGAAGTAGAGGGCAAGTAGATCTCGAAGGTTTCAGCCGAAAAGTACTCGACGATATGAATACTAGGGTTTGTGAGACAATGACTCGATGCTTTCTTTGTCCCTCGACTCCCCCTTATATGGGAGGCGGAGTCGAGGGATTCGTAATACACAAGTTTACAGTGTCCGGGAGGGTTTCCAACTCATCCCGTAAGATTACAAATATTGTTTCCTAATACAACTCTAGCTTTCCTTAGTAATAATTCGGGCTTCCGATTCTCCTTATCCTTCGGGTCGTGGGCCTTCAGTAAACCCCGGGTACCATCTTCGGCAGGCCCATTGGGGATGCCTATGTCAGTAGCCCACGAGATTTTGCTTGAATCGCAGAGTCAGGGAAAATCTCCAACTTTATATTCGTTCAATAACTCGGAACTTTATCACATATCTTTGGATACGAAATTATATATTGTATAGGGATAATGGTAGTTGGGGCTAGTTCATCTGACGGATCAGGTACTAGTTAACTGCTCTAGTGGCAATCCGCAAAAACCTACTTCAAGATCACGTCCCCGGACATGATCTCGGGATACTGGTGTAAATTTCGACAGGTGCCGCTTAAGGTCTTACCATTCTGTCGAGTCCCAGTCATATTTTATCGGGTACCTAACGCGTCCGTTAGGATTTTTCTTCGTATCTGTTGATACGGAAAAAAGTAGCAAACCGACGTCAGAGACGGCGCCACGCCACTTAGAACGGATTTGGGGTCTTACCTTCGCAAAGTTTTGCGGCATTCAGAGATTATTCGCAAATTTGGCGCTCTGAGAATATATTGTCGAGTGCTTTCTCGGCTGATGGAATAGCACATTTTATTGAGTCAACGGATGACTTATATTGATCTCCCGATGGGAGTATATGTAGAGTTATTTATTATAACTCGAAATATGCTCTCATTTTCTTCTTATCCTTTTTTTTTTATAATTTCATCGGGCACGCGAACAGCGTTCCCGATGGGAGTAGCCCCCGAGGCTACAGCCAAGGACTTGTGCTTGGGTGTAGGCTCAACGCCTTACGTTGCTATATTTTCCTTCTTTCTCGAATTTTTTATATCTGTCGGGTGCGCGAACAGCGCACCCGATGTGAGTAGCCCCCGAGGCTATGAACAAATTCTTGTATTTGATCATAGGCTCTCGCCATTTCTATTTTGTCACTCTCGAAGTTTTTCATTGTTCCAAAGTAGCCCCCGAGCATTTGATCAAAAACTTGTATTTGAGCAAAGGCTCTCGAAATAATCAACAATCTTCTGTTGTCGCCATTATTATGAAGCTGCTTAGGCGAATTTTTCTCTTGCCAAGGTGACATCATTGCTGACGATAGCCACGACCGCTGCCTCGGGAAAACGCGAGACCTGCTCTCTCTCTGACTTGCGGGCCCAAATTTCTCAGCAAATTGACACGTCGTGCAAGTGGGGGACACACGTCCTCGACTTTTCCTGGCGCACGTACTGTAGCTCCTGTTTTTTCTTGTCATCATGAAATTACTTTTTACCCCTTGTCCACGTGTATGCCATCTATCCCGCAATCTCCTCATCCAACGGTCCGTTGTTTCACCGCACCTCTATTTAAGGTCATCGTCTTCCTCCGTCAATACTTTCGCTCGCACCACACCTCTGTTCTTCCTCTGCAAAAATCCTCCACTGCGCCCATTGCCTCCTGCGCTCAACCACGCTCGCATCTTTCTCCTCCACGCTCATTGATGCCACCTCGCACGCGCCTGACCAGGCACAACACTCCGGAATCCAAGATGGCCGCCGAAGATCTGGAGTGGGAGAGATCCAAGATCTCCAACCAAGATATGAACCTGCTGAAGAAGCTGGGGTTCACCAAGAAGGAGAACGCGCTGCGCTTCCCCAAGGAGGAGAGCTATCCATTGCCTCCAATGGAGTACCGGGTCAGTTTCGTTGACCATCTCATCCGTGGCCTTTCTCCCCCTATCCACGAGTTTCTTCGAGGTCTTCTTTTTGTCTATGGGCTTCAGCTGCATCAGCTGACGCCCAATTCCATCCTCCACGTGTCGATTTTTATCACACTGTGTGAGTGTTTCCTCGGAGTCCAACCTAATTGGGCTCTGTGGAAGCGTATCTTCTGCCTCCGCCGTAATGGCTCCCACGGCGTCGCCTACAACATTGGCGGTGTTGTCATCTGTGTTCGTTCTGACGTCGAATACTTCAACGTCAAATTCCCCGACTCCGTCCAAGGTTGGCGGAAGAAATGGCTGTATGTGCACGAAGAAAGCTCCGATTCAGTGTAGAACAACATCGCCCCTTTCGACGGAGGAGCCAAAATCCTTCGCCGCCGTTCTTGGGATGCTGAAGCTACCGAAGACGAGAAATTGGCGACAGAGGCGCTGATGACTCGCATCCGCGAGCTCCAGAACACCCGTGGCAAGGAGCTATCGGGTATCCAGATTACGGCCTACTTCCTTAGGATTAGAGTGCAGCCTCTCTAGGCTCGCAAAAATCCCCTTTGGAGGTACGCTAGTGAAGAAGACGTCGACAGGCTCTCCAAAGACCTTCCTTTGAAGGATTTGGAGAAACTGATCCGAAGAATTTCATCGCTCAACAAGAAGGATGCTATTCCATCCTCTTGCCATATTACTTCATATAGTGGCGCCAATCCCCTTCCCGAGGTAATCTTTCCTCTTGACTACTATATTGTCTTCTCGAATTTTTAGTATTTGTCGACTACTATCTTGCTAGCTTCTTTTGTATGACTTTTTGTCGACACTCTTTGTTTTTCGCAGAACCACCCTGTTCTGACTTCTCTTCCTCCTCTTCCTGAGGGTGGAGAAGTCGACGAACGTACCGTTGTCGATGATGACAACCAGGGTACTTCTCGCCCTGAGAGTGAAGTCGCGGGTTCTCAAAAATCCGCGGCTTCCTCTGAAAAAGAAGCCGAGTCTGAGGCCACTGCCTCGACACACTCCCTTCCTTCCGCTGTTTCTCCAAGGAATAAGCGGAAAAGGGATGAAGTCGCCGATTCCGGCTCCTCCAAAGCCGAAGAAGTTGGTCCTTCGGAAGGGAAGACAGCTTTCGACCCTTACTTAGATGCCCTTGTCATCTCGTAAGTCCTTATCACTCTTTGTTGTTTGTCTTGCGATATACTTGTCGTCATTGTTTCTTATATTGTCGACGTTTTATTGCAGTGGTGACGAGGAAGAAAATCCACCTATTGACGTGGCTGCTCGAACGAGTACGTCGCGTACTTTAGTTGTTTCGGATGCTCAACCTGATGTGGAGGAAACCTCGCCTCCGCAACAGAACGTCGAGCGTCCAACTCCACCTGCAAGCCCCCATGTCCCTTCGCCAAAGAGGGCCAGGGTCGAGCCAGCCACAAAATCTGCTCTACAACTTGGTGGCTCCACAACTCCTCCTCTGGATGACGTAAGTTGCTCACTTCTCCTCTTTTGTGCAAGAGACTTTTCAGTGCCTATGAAATCTCCTCTTTTTTTTTTCCTTTTTGCTGTCGATCTTTTTACCCTATTTGACACTTGCTTCTCTTTTTCCTTTGTCAGCCTTTGATGAAGGAATTCATCCGTCTCGGTACCCAATTTGTCGGGTACCGCGACTATGCTAAAAAAGCTGAAGGTAATACTCTGCTACTTCTTTTGGCAAATGACATCTTCCTCCTTTTCTTGTCATGATTCTGATTGCTGTCGACTATTTTGTCAGAAAATCTTGTGGAAGCCTACAAGCGTGCTGGCGCACTTGCTCGTAAACTGGAGCAAAGTGAAAAAGCTCGTAAGAAGGCTGAAGCAGATGCCAAGAAGGCTAAGGAAGAGGCCGCCACCGTCGAAGATCTTCGAAAGAGACTTCATGACGCGGAAGCCGCCTTAAGCGACAACATATCCGAGCAAACTGTTCGTGAAGCTGAAATCCTCAGTCGCTTGCAATCGCAAAGTCGACGTTTTGTCAGTAAGCCCTTAATCCTTTGCTACTTCTTCGGGTTGCCTAATTTATCCTTGCGCAATTTTTGACGATCTTCCTTTTGCTTCTTTGTAGGGAAAATACATCAGGATTTTGACTTGGAGTGTCCTGAAGGCGATCAGCTGCTTGAAGAGCTTTCCCTTCTTGAATTTCATGGAGAGGAACCACGCGAAGGCCTTGCTGAAGCCAGAGCAGGTCTGTCGCGTCTTTTCCTTTATTTCTTCCCGAAGACACAAGATCCCAAGATTTTCACAAAACTTGCCAAGCACTTCAACTCCCAAGAAGATCTTGGGCTCAAACATCGCCAAGAAGGTTTGAAAGTTGGCGTCGAGGGCACTATCGCCTTGGTCGCTGACAGCCAACAAGATGTCGACTAGACGAAAGTTGGCGACACAATGGCAATGGAGACGAAGAGGTGGCAATCCTTGATCAAGGCTGGCAGGCCTAATGCGAAGAAAATCCTTGCCTACCTCGGATGCAAGCCAACTCCTGCTCCCAGCTCATCGAAGCCGGAGGTCAAGTAGACCATCCTGTCTTTTTTTATTTTTTCTTTTTCTTTTTACCTTTTGATGCTGTCGCCAAAGTAGCTTTTGGCGACACTTCTCCTACTAGTCCACTAGGGTGTCCTCCATTGTAATGCCTTGTAAATATTTTTGAGAATCAATGAAATTCTATTTTGCCTGATGATTGATGTCGAACCTTTTGTTTTCAGTTGATATTTGATAACTACACTTCAACTCCTCGTCCCTCCGATGTTTTTCCTGCTTCCTCTCACTCGAAGAAAACGCCTATTGATAATGAACTTGGTGAAGATTCCTCGAATAAGGATTCAGCGCAAGATTTGGAGGAACTTCGTCAGCAGCTTCAGTATGCGAAGAAGCAAACACTTGTGATGATGGAGCAGTCTCGAAAGGCATCTGAAAAAGAGAAAATTGCGCTGCAGCAGGCTCAGGAAGCCATAGCTGCCATGGAAGCCGCCATTTCTGAAGCTGTGAAGGCTACCACCCGAGAGAATTTTATGCTCGAGTTGATGAATGAAGCCAGTGTGGATATGTCAGGTATACTTTTGCAAACAAAAACTTCTTCTATTTTTTCGCTGTTTCCTCCTTTGAAATTCTTGTGCTGTCGCCAAATAGGTTCCTTTCTAGACACTTCTGCCGAAGACCAAAGGGTAGACACAAGGACAAATCTTCTGGTTAACCTTTCACTTGACCATGGTTCTCTGTTCTGGGCCATTCCAAAACGCGCCCGACAAATTGTTAGATTTCAAGACCGCGCTTGCCAAGTTCGTGAGTTCCTTGATTTCTGTACAAGAACCTTGTCTTTGGTTTATAGTGCCTTGTTTCCGCGCAACAAGATGCCAGAAACTCTGCCTGCTCTGCTGGAGAAATTCCGGGATGCCCCTCGAATCCATGGATTTGTAAGGGCTCAAATGTCTACTGGCGCGAGATTTGCTATGATCATGACACAAATCTGCTATCCGAAGTTAGACATGAGTCGAATTGTCGCCAAGTGCTTAGCCAAGATGGCGAAGAGGAAGAGGAATATTGATAAAATTGATGACGTGGTAAAGCCTGTAGCTGAAGATATGATGGATGAATTGCTTCGGATGGATGCTGAATTCTTCGTGAAGGGCAGCTATGCTGGACATAGCACTCGCACTTCCAATAATGAACGAATGACCATAGATAACATACTAGGCGGCCGTTAGGAATTTTTCCTTTGTCTTGCCGATTTTCCTCAATGATTGTACCTTGTATATTGTAAAGCCACGAAAGATGTGTTCCTTTCTTTTCTTTGTCAAGCCCCGAGTGTTTTGGTGGCGATTTTCTTTATTGTGTAAACGTGGTTGAACCAAGACAAGATAAATTATATTGAGTGTACTATATTTTGTGGGTACAAGCCCCCGAGCCCTTTTTTTTGCTGATCGCTATTTTGTATCTTCATTTATTTTGCGAGGTGTTTTTGCACCAAGGGGAAATATTTTTTGATAATATATATTGTAACTCCTGGGCATAAGCCCCCGAGCCTGTCGAAGAAAAGATATATATCTCCACTATTTTTATTATATTGCAGCACCCCGAGCCCGCCTCATTAAAAACCTTTTCCAGCCCCACTCGGTGCCCTGAAAAAGGAAAAGAGTGCGTCTGAAAACTCGCGGGCGTTTCAGTACATTGTATTTTTACAAGGAGGACTATATTTCGACTCTAGGCGTAAAAACTCCTGAGTTGTGCCACGTTCCAGGGGTTTTTCTCGGGAACCCCCGTCTTCTTGTCCTTTATCCTGTATGCTCCTCCTTCGATTACTTCTGTGACGATGTAAGGGCCAAGCCATGGCGACTCGAGTTTTTCAGTACTGTTTTGATTGAGTCGTAGAACTAAGTCTCCAACCTGAAAGGATCTTGGCCGCAAACGTCGACTATGATAATTTTTCAGGTCTTGCTGATACTTGGTGACTCGTGATAGTACTTCATCTCTGGCTTCGTCCAATGCGTCGACATCGTCTTCCAATGCTTTTCTAGAAGCTTCTTCATCATACTCCGTGACTCTTGGAGAATCATGCTCTATTTCTATCGGCAGTACTGCCTCTGCTCCATGGACCAGAAAAAATGGAGTCTCTTGCGTCGCTGTATTTGGCGTTGTTCGAATACTCCATAATACACTTGGCAACTCTTCTAGCCATGTATGCCGAGCTTTTTCCAGTGGTCCCAGTAATCGCTTCTTGATACCATTGCAGATGATACCGTTGGCTTTCTCGACCTGACCATTGGTTTGCGGGTGCCCAACTGACGCGAAGTGCAATTTAATGCCTACTTCTGCGCAGTATGCCTTGAATTCCTTGGATGTGAAGTTACTGCCATTGTCCGTGACGATACTGTGAGGTACTCCAAACCGAAAAATGATGCTTTTCACGAACTTTATTGCAGACGCCGCGTCTGGTGAATTTATCGGCTTTGCTTCTATCCACTTGGTAAATTTGTCGACAGCGACGAGCATATACTCGTATCCTCCTCGCGAGGCTTTATGTAACTTTCCCACCATATCGAGGCCCCATTGAGCAAAAGGCCAAGACAATGGTATTGGCATTAGCTCTGCTGCCGGAGAATGAGGTTTTGCGGCAAATCTCTGGCACGCGTCACAAGTTAGTACTATCTCCTTCGCGTCCTCAATTGCTGTCAACCAGTAGAATCCAGCTCGGAAAACCTTGGCGGCAATAGATCGACTGCTCGCGTGATGACCACATATTCCCTCGTGTACGTCTTTCAGGATTATCCTTCCTTCTTCGGGTGTGACGCACCTTTGTAGCACACCCGAAATACTGCGTTTGTACAACTCCCCTTTGACCACTGTAAAGGCTTTGGATCGTCGAATAACTCGCCTTGCTTCAACTGGGTCGTCGGGTATTTCTTTCCTTAAGATGTACGATATGTACGCTTGCATCCATGGGACCTGCACCATCATTACTAACTCCTGTTCCTCTTCTACTTCTGGTATTTCTTTGGGAGCCGCCGAGGTTTTCTCCTCCTTCTGCTTCTTCTGCGCCTTCTTTGGTCTTGTAGACCTCTCGGTTATCTCTTCCCAAAACACACCTGGTGGAATTGCGAGGCACTGCGACCCGATGTTTGCAAGAACATCGGCCTCATCATTGCCCAGCCTACTGATGTAGTTTACCTCGCATCCATCAAATAACTTCTCGAGCTCATTGTACACTTCTTTGTATGCCACCATGCTATCATTGACTGCATCACATTGGTTCATAACTTGTTGAGCCACCAATTGTGAGTCGCCAAAGATTTTCAGTCGAGTTGCACCACAAGCCTTCGCCATCTTCATCCCGTGTATAAGAGCTTCGTATTCTGCCTCATTGTTAGACGCGTTTGGAAACGTCATCCGCAAGACATACTTTAATTTGTCGCCTTCGGGTGATATGAGTATCACGCCTGCTCCAGCTCCCTCTAACCTCTTGGACCCGTCGAAGTTCATAGTCCGGGTTCTCGATAAATCGGGGGTCCTGTATTTTGCAGCTCCATCCACTCTGCGATGAAATCTGGCAGAATTTGCGACTTTATTGCTTTTCTTTTTTCATATGTGATGTCCCGAGGAGAAAGTTCTATTCCCCAAAGGGAGACACGACCTGTAGCTTCTGGATTATTTAGTATATTGGATAGAGGTGCTTCATTGACCACTATTATCGGGTGTGCCGAAAAATAGTGCCTCAACTTTCTTGCAGTTGTGAACACTCCATATGCAAACTTCTGGTACTGTGGGTACCGCTGTTTTGAAGGCGATAAAACTTCACTGATGAAATATACCGGCCTCTGCACTCCATGAAGTTTTCCTTCTTCCTCTCTTTCAACAACTAGCGTCGTACTGACCACCTGGGGTGTAACCGCAATGTATAACAGGAGAGGTTCCTTCTATTTTGGTGCCACCAAAATTGGTGGTGTCGAAATTGTGCGTTTGAGATCCTCGAAGGCTCTATCTGCCTCTTCGTTCCACTGGAACTTCTCTCCTTGCTTGATTAAAGCGTAGAACGGTAACGCCTTTTCTCCCAGCCTGGCGACGAATCTGCTTAAAGCTGCGACTCGCCTAGTTAGCTGCTGTATTTCTTTCAACTTTGTTGGCTTCCTCATTGTTACGATAGCTTGGATTTTTTCGGGATTAGCTTCAATCCCTCTTGCTGAGACTAAGAACCCGAGAAGTTCTCCTGCATGGACGCCGAAAGAAAACTTCGTCGGATTCAGCTTGAGACAAAACTTGTCGAGGTTGTCAAAAGTTTCCTTCAAGTCCTCAATCAGCGTGGCCCCCTTTTTTGTTGTTATGACGACGTCGTCAATGTATACTTGTACGTTTTTCCCGATATGTGTTGCTAAGCACTTCTGCATCATCCGCTGATATGTTGCTCCCGCGTTTTTCAAACCAAAGGGCATTGTTCTATAACAAAACACGCCGTAAGGTGTAATGAACGCTGTTTTGACCTCGTACTCTTCTTTCAATCTGATCTGGTTATAACGAGAGTTTGCATCCAGGAAGGAAAGACGTTCACATCCTGCCGTGGAGTCGATAATTTGATCGATCCTTGGGAGGGGAAAGTTATCCTTTGGACAGTGTTTGTTGAGACACGTAAAGTCGACACACATGCGAAGGACATTAGTGTTTTTCTTCGGAACCAACACTGGGTTTGCTACCCACGTGGCCTCTGTATGAAGCTCTTTAATGAAACCAGCTTCTCTCAGTCGATCAATCTCTGATAGCATAGCTTTGCGGTTTGGCTCCGAAAAACGCCGCAAAGGTTGTTTGATTGGTCTCGCGATTGGATCCAAATTTAGGTGGTGCTCGGCAAGTTCCCTGGGTACTCCTGGCATGTCAGCTGGACACCATGCGAAGATTTTCCAGTGCTCACGGAGGAACTCGACGAGCGCGCTTTCCTATGCGAGGTCCATATCTGTCGCGATAGACGTCGTCTTCTTTAGATCTGTCAGGTGAATCTGCACCTCCTTGGAATCTTTTGCAGTGTTAAAGGTTGGTTCCTTGTTAGGCCTCCCTACGTCTGGCAGCACATCATAATCAGTCGCAAGCCTTGACTCCATGTATTCTGCTTGCATCCCGAAATTTTCTGACAGTCGATGAAAATCCTTGTCACATTTATCGGCTAGCGCAAAGCTTCCTTTGACTGTAATTGGTCCCTTAGGTCCAGGTAACTTCCACAACAAGTATGTGTAATGTGGCACCGCCATAAACCTGGCATATGCTGGCCGTCCCAACAAGGCGTGGTATTGCGACGGGAAATCCACAACTTCAAACTGTAGCCTCTCTATTCTGTAGTTTTCTCGAGTCCCAAACTGAACATAGAGATTGATCTTTCCCAACGGATAACTTGGATTTTCTGGCGTGATACCATGGAAACGTGTGTCGGTTGGTTTCAGATTTGCTAGAGATATGTTCATCTTCCTTAGTGTATCTGCGTACATAAGGTTTAGACTACTGCCTCCATCTATGAATACGCGGGATACATCGAACCCTGCGATTACTGCTGGTAAGATAAGTGCTGACTGCCCTGGTCGAGGAACTTGCTGGGGATGATCTGCTATTGTGAAGCCAATGTCTTCCCCTGACCAATTTAAGTACTCAATCGTTGGTGGAGGCATCTTCTCTGCCATGAACACCTGTCGCGAAATTACTTTCTGAGCTCTATTGGACGGCCTGCCCTTCTGAATCATCGAGACCGCTCCGTTGGAGTTAGGATCAACGTATGGAGGTGGTTGTGGTGCTGCCGCTATTCTGAGCTGGTGTCGATTTTCGTCCGTAACTGCGGCAGGAGGTGGCAAGTGGATCTCACTCCTGGGCCCTTGAGGGTTTCTATTTGTCGCCTGAGCATTGGCTTGCCATGCAAACCTTAGCATTGCCTGAAAGTTTCGACAGTCCTTCTGTAGGTGTCCTGACTGTCTCTTCCCATTGCTGTCAAGATAAAAGTGCATCTAACATGGTCCGTTCATCATATCCTTGGTGGAAACGAAAGGCCTCTGGAACCTTGGCCCATTATTTGGCCTATTATTTCGAGAATCATCTCTGTTATCACATCGCTGCTCGTTACTCCTTTGATAGTCATCTCTATTGCTTCCACCAGCGCTTGCTCGAAAACCAGCCGAGATTTGGCCAGGAGCGTCGTAATTCGAGTACTGCCGAGAAAATCGTCGCCTATTTTGGAAATTTCGATTGCGGTCCTCTTCAGGCGACCTGTGCCGTTTATTGTGAACAACATCCTCACCATATGCCCACCTGTTTGCTATCTCCATCAATTCTAATACTGTTTTTGGGTTAGTTCTCCCCAAATCCTCGACAAAGTCTCCTCGTCGAATTCCTGCTACAAACGCATCTATCGCTCTCTCGTCAGATATGTTCTCTGCCGAGTTTTTAATGATGTTCCATCTTTGGATATACTTTCTCATTGACTCATCATGCTTTTGTCGACACGATCTCAACTCTTCTAACGACGCAGGTTTTTTGCAGGTAGATCGGAAGTTCTTGACGAACACATCCTCAAAACTGTCCCAGCTGTCGATGGAACCTGGGGGAAGCTTCTTTATCCACGATCTTGCGGCTCCACTCAGATGTACTTGGATGCTTGCATAGCTGTTGCTCTGGTTCCTCCTATCGGCTTCACCGTCTCGAGATAATCGACTAGCCAGTCCTCTGGATCTTGCGGGCCGTCGAATTTTTTGAAATTGTCGGGTAATTTAAACCCTGAAGGAACTCGAGTTTTCCGGACCCTCCTTGTAAAGCACGGCAGCCCACACATATCCTCATCATCTAACTCTGGGGAGTGTCGATGTTCCCTTCTATTTTGTCGTGCTCTGTCCACTCGTGCTTGTGCTGCCGTGTCTCCTCGGCAATGCCCTCCGATAGGGGCTTAGGGTTGATGGAATCCTGCAAGCTGACACGAGACATCGGTTCACAGACAAGCGGGGAGAGCGATTTACCTAGGTTCGGGGCCCTCGATGAGGTAAAACCCTTACGTCCTGCCTGTCTGTTCTTGATTATGATGATAATGGGTTACAAAGGGATGCCGAATAGTTCGGCTGAGATCTCGTCGAGATGGCTAAGCGCTAAGGTGACCTAGCTTTAAGTTTCTGTTGGCTAAGATCGCTAAGATTGATTGTGTGTGCCTCGACCGCCCCTCTCCTGGCCTTTATATAGGAGGCTAGGTCTCAAGAGGTCTAATCGAGTACGACTAGGTTTACAGTAGATCTATCTCTAGACTTTCCTTGTTCGGCTCCTTCCGCGTCTTGTACTTCAAGGAATCTTCCGTTGCACCGCCCTAGTGGCCCATCTTGCCGTCGAGTGCCTTCATGGGCCTCCAACTAGGAAATACAGGATAGGGCAACATTGGTTACCCGAAGGGTAATGCCCACGTCAGTAGCCCCCGAGTGTCTAGCCGAAGGTAGTTCGGGTAGAGACTAAAGCACGCCTCCACCCAATGTTCTTCTCCTTGATTGACGCGCACCCGATGGGAGTAGCCCCCGAGTCTAGGTACGGATGCTTGCAATCCGTGCGTAGACTCAAGTTGTACCACTCGAACATTTTGCTCTGCCGAAGTTTTCCGCGAGTCTTCGTGGGTCATCCGATATACTTTCTTCATGCAAGGGATAATGAGTAACGTGTCCAACTTTTGTTGGTTAACTGCCGATGGCAAAACATCGTTACCCTACACAAAATCAAGTCCCCGGGCATGATCCTGGTGGTGGAAAAAGTTTCTGTCGGGTGTGCGTCCAGCGCTCCCGATGGGAGTAGCCCCCGAGTCTAGGTGCGGATGCTTGCAATTCGTGCATAGGCTCAGGTCAAACAACCACCTTTTCCTTCACTTTTTTCTTCGAGTCCTTGATTTATCGGGTGCGCGTCAGCGCTCCCGATGGGAGTAGCCCCCGAGTCTAAGTGTAGATGCTTCACAATCTGTGCTTAGACTCAAGTTTTCCATCCGATAACTTTTCATTTTTTCTTCGAGTGCTTGCAACAATCTCTATGACGTCACTGTTTACGTGCGGCTGTTGTGGTTTGATTGACAAGACTTGACCTGATGGGCCCACCCTAGTTCTGCGCGGGCAGTTTATAGGGCTTGACCAGCGCACGCGCGGCGACCGAGGCGTCCCCTCGATTTTCGCACAACATGGGAATAATGGGCCGCCGGTTCCATTCTCCTTTCAAGTGGCACGTGTACAACCAGATCCGCTCCACCTCCCACGACGCCTGTGGAGTTATAGCCACGATCTCACACAGATTCTTACGGCATAAATAGAGGGCCTCCATGTTTTTACCTTTCACACCTCTTACTGCTCATCTTCCTCACCCAAACCTTCCTGCTTCCTCTGTTTCTTCGTCAAAAGTCCCGCACGCCATGGGTGATGGCGTGTAACTCACACGTTCGTTGGGAACCCCAAGAGGAAGGTATGATGCGCACAGCAGCAAGTTTTCCCTCAGAAAGAAACCAAGGTTTATCGAACCAGGAGGAGCCAAGAAGCACGTTGAAGGTTGATGGCGGCGGGATGTAGTGCGGCGCAACACCGAAGATTCCGGCGCCAACGTGGAACCTGCACAACACAACCAAAGTACTTTGCCCCAACGAAACAGTGAGGTTGTCAATCTCACCGGCTTGCCGTAACAAAGGATTAACCGTATTGTGTGGAAGATGATTGTTTGCGAGAGAAAACAGTAAAAACAAGTATTGCGAGCAGATTTGTATTTCGGTATTAAAAGAATGGACCGGGGTCCACAGTTCACTAGAGGTGTCTCTCCCATAAGATAAAAGCATGTTGGGTGAACAAATTACGAGTCGGGCAATTGACAAATAGAGAGAGCATAACAATGTACATACATGTCATGATAAGTACGAGTGAGATTTAATTGGGCATTACGACAAAGTACATAGACCGCCATCCAAGCTGCATCTATGCCTAAAAAGTCCACCTTCGAGGTTATCGTCCGAACCCCCTCCAGTATTAAGTTGCTAAACAACGGACAATTGCATTAAGTATGGTGCGTAATGTAATCAACAACTACATCCTCGGACATAGCGCCAATGTTTTATCCCTAGTGGCAACAGACACAACACAACCTTAGAACTTTCTCGTCATCGTCCCAGGTGTCAATGCAGGCATGAACCCACTATCGAGCATAAATACTCCCTCTTGGAGTTAAGAGCAAAAACTTGGCCAGAGCCTCTACTAATAACGGAGAGCATGCAAGATCATAAACAACACATATGTAATAACTTGATAATTAACATAACATGGTATTCTCTATCCATCGGATCCGACAAACACAACGTATAGCATTACGGATAGATGATCTTGATCATGTTAGGAAGCTCACAAGATCCAACAATGAAGCACAATGAGGAGAAGACAACCATCTAGCTACTGCTATGGACCCATAGTCCAGGGGTGAACTACTCACTCATCACTCCGGAGGCGACCATGGCGGCGTAGAGTCCCCGGGAGATGAATCCCCGCTCCGGCAGGGTGCCGGAGGAGATCTCCAGAATCCCCCGAGATGGGATTGGCGGCGGCGGCGTCTCTGGAAGGTTTTCCCTATCGTGGTTTTTCGCCATCAGGGGTTTCGCGACGGAGGCTTTAAGTAGGCGGAAGGGCAGAGTCGGAGGGCTGACGAGGGGCCCACACCATAGGGCGGCGCGGGCCCCCTCCGGCCGCGCGGCCCTATGGTGGCGGCGCCTCGTCGCCCCACTTCGTATCCCTTTCGGTCTTCCGGAAGGTTCGTGGCAAAATAGGACCACGAGTCTTGATTTCGTCCAATTCCGAGAATATTTCGTTACTAGGCTTT
>NC_061510.1:173852200-173877936 GCF_022539505.1 Lolium rigidum
GCTCTGGTCCATATTGATCTTCATCTCTGAGTGTCGTCGTGGCGAACAGACAGATGCCATAGGATGGCTTAAGTTGGGGCCGAATGGACGCAAGAGGATTCGGGGGAGGGTTTGTGATTAGATGGGACGAACTTCCGGATGGTTTCCTCAAGAACTTAGCCAAGGCTAGAGGTTGAAGAAGAAAGACATAAGGAAGAACTCGCTCTAGATCATCTTCTTATTTGATCTCAACAGGTTACAAGTTTCTCAGTACATGAGTTCGTCTAAACCTAGCTCTCTTCGTCCGTGCCCGTGAAGAGGGCTGACCCTCTCCTTATATAGGGGAGAGGGTGGCTTACGAGGCAAGAAACCCTAATGGCATCTTTGACTAGACAAACTACTTTACAAAGCTACTTTAATCATAGATGACACCGGGGTCTTCTTTAATCGGGGATGCTTGACGTCCTCCGGCTTCTTTGACCGTCATCCTCCTCTTTATCGTCGGCCCTTCGTTTAAACCTACTTTGCTTAGCTCATCTTTGTCTTCTAGCTCCGGAGAGAATCTTTGACCAGTCCTGCCGACATGCTCTTCTTTCCGGTAGCCCGGTATCTTCTTTACCCGGTTCCGGCATACCCCTCTTGGGGATACCGGCTTAGCCTCACTTAGCTAATTTCTTATCTCTGTGCTCCGGTATGAACATTAAACCAGTATCTTGATGGCTCAAACCATCCAGTTTGGCATGCCTTTGGCATACCGGGGGTCATCCCCCCAACATTAGTCCCCGAAGCTGGTATAGTCTAGCGGATTCTATCCAACAGACCATGCCAGGTTCTTCTAACTTAGGATACCGGTTTAATCTATCCGGCGCTGGGCTTGGATCCGGCATCTTTGCCCGGATTTTCGTTATCTCTCTTTGCAAGACATTTTCCGGTATCTTATCCTCCGGCATCTTAATCATTAAACACTTCCTCGGCGAAGTCGAGAATATCTTGGGCCCCGCGCCTGTCAGTGACATGCGCACTGTGACTGACGCGTCAGTGTCAGGGGTCACTTCCCTTCGGCTTCTGCGCGCACATTAACTGCCTTATAGCGAATCCTGGCCTCCGTTCTGGATCCGTGTGCACTTCCCTGTGGCCTTCTATTTTTACGGGTGTATTGCCACGACACGTGGTGGCCCGTGGAGCGAACTGTCGCGGCCCACGATCCGAACCACCGAGGCCCAGCGGTTTTCGGCCCACTTCTCCCTCTTCCCTTATAAGGTGAAACCGCTCCTTCTTCTTCCTCTTCTCGCATTCTCCACTCCCTCGCGCATAGTGCTTTTGCCCTCTGCGCCTCCGCCGCTCCGTTCGCCGTTCGAGCTCCGCCGCCCGACGAACTTCCGTTGCTGCTCCGCCGGACGCCGCTGAACTTCACCGCGTGAAGACCCTCTGCGGCGCTCCCGTCGCAGTTGCGGCATTGGCGTTTCCTCGAGCTCTTCCTCACCTCGCTGTCGACGGACCTCCTCGCCGACCTTAGGCTCACCATGCCTCCGGCGAACCTCCTCCTCTGCAACTCCGCCGCCTCAGGTTAGGTTCGATACCTCTTTACCTCTTCTCTCTTAGCTTTCCAGATCTTGGGCCGGTAGAGTATTTATCCCCTTTTTATTTTGCTTTTTCTCTTACTCGTAGATCTTCGCGCGAGGGTGTGTTTGGGGAAAACTGTTTTTCGGTAGATTCCGGCGTCGCCCAGATCTGTATGTCTAGTGAAGAATCCCTTCTCGCCTCCTCTTCTAGTAGTCAAGGAAGTAGCACATCCGACGGGCTAACTGAAGATCTTGCCCGGATGGAAATGGAATCCGGCAAGGATCAAGAGGTCGGCACCTCCAGCCGGGCCCCCGGAAAGGATCTTTCCGGTATCACACACGGAGCCTGGAGGGGTTCCGACGTAACTCAATACGATATTGACTGGCTTTACCGTTCCAGGAGAATACCGGAAGGAGTATCCTGCCGGCTTCCTTGTGGCGAGATTGAACCGGTGCTTGAACCCGGTTAGGTCGTTTGTTTTCCTTGCTCACTTTGAGCGTGGCTTCGGCCTTCCTGCCTCCGATTTCTTCCACCAATTCCTTGATTTTTATCGACTCCAGCCTCACCACCTTCCCGGCAATGCCGTTTTTTACCTTTCTTGTTTTGTGGCCTTCATGGAGGGCTACATCGGCATCCGTCCCGCTCGCGAGACGTTTGCACGCTTCTTTTCTCTTCGGATCAACTTGGTCCAGGGCAAGGACATTCCCAAGCCCAAACCCCCCGTACAATACGGGTCTTGTATCATCGGCTCCCGCCAAGGGATCCCCTTTTTTAAGTTCAACGGCCTCGAGTCTTGCCGGCTGTGGCAGACAACGTTCTTCTACGTGAAGAACAAGAGCGCCACTGATCTTATCAACTTGCCGCCCTTCAACCCGGCGCCGCCCGCCAAGATCAACTAGAGCTACAACCCTGGTACGGATCATATAGAGACGAACCGGGTGGTACGCTTCATGTTGAAGCTGATGAGTGAAACCAACATTTGCTCCGACTATATCATCCGCACCTTCATCAGCCGCCGGGTGCTTCCCCTCAAGCGTGGCGTTCACAAGATGAGCGAGATGTATGGCCCCGGTGATCCCACCAAGATCACCGGCCTGCCCTTGAGCAAGGCAGATGTGGTCCTGAAGGCTAGCCAAATATGCCAAACGGACATGCCGGTTGACTGGGAATGGGGCCTCCGGCCTCTCAGTTCCACTAATCCTCCGACCCAAGAAGTAAGAAATTACGCAACTCGGGTCGGTTTACCGGTAACTTTCATACTGCGACTAATTATTTTTCCTGGTTGTTTTCAGGCCAAGGACCGCTTCCCCCGCATCGACTCAGATCGGCGAGGCCCTTGCCAGAAGCGTGCTCTTGACAAGTTCGATCCGGACCCTTTCATTAGCTGGCAAGACCTGAAGATGGGCCGGACTCCAGCCTCGCGCCTCGGCAAATCTCCACCGGAGCCAGTCGGTTCGTTTGACGACCTGAGCTCAGTTGAGCTAGCTCTTCTTTTTGATCTCTCATATTCTTCTGTTACCTATCTCCTTCTGTAGACGTTCCCTCAGCTAGCCCCGAACCACAGGTCCACGAGCACGTTGCTCCCCTGGGGACCGAGGCCGGCAACGAGTTTGTTGAGAAACTCATGGCCCAAGGCCAGAAGAACAAGGCTCCGGCTGCTGACGCCGGCCCTAGCCAAGCTCCTCCTGCCAAACGCCCTCGGACTGAAGTCCTTGGGGGAAAGCAGGTAGGCACGAAGCGCTACAAGCATAAGAAGATGTCGGTTTCTTCCGGGTAAGTTCTTTACTTCTCTTTTTGTTTGTTTTGTTCTTACCAAGTTCTTTTCCGGTTGCTTTTTTCCAACCCTTCCTTTTTCTCTCTTTCAGCCCTGCGCTCAAGCTTGGCTCCAAGCCGGAGGGCTCTGCCGGCTCCGCAAGGACCTCAACTCCTCCTCCTCACTCAAGCCCGGTGATACGTCTCCAACGTATCGATAATTTCTTGTGTTCCATGCCCCATTATTGATGTTATCTACATGTTTTATGCACACTTTATGTCATATTCGTGCATTTTCTGGAACTAACCTATTAACAAGATGCCGAAGTGCCGATTCGTTGTTTTACTGCTGTTTTTGGTTTCAGAAATCCTAGTAAAGAAATATTCTCGGAATTGGACGAAATAAAAGCCCGGAGGCCTATTTTCTCACGAAGCTTCCGGAAGACCGAAGACGAAACGAAGTGGGGCCACGGGGAGCCAAACCCTAGGGCGGCGCGGCCCCCCCTTGGCCGCGCCGCCTGTCATCCGGGGACCCCTGTGCCCCCTCTCGACTTGCCCTTCCGCCTACTTAAAGCCTCCGTGACGAAACTTCCGGTACCGAGAGCCACGATACGGAAAACATTGCGAGACGCCGTCGCCGCCGATCCCATCTCGGGGGATCCCGGAGATCGCCTCCGGCACCCTGCCGGAGAGGGGAATCATCTCCCGGAGGACTCTACACCGCCATGGTCGCCTCCGGAGTGATGAGTGAGTAGTCTACCCCTGGACTATGGGTCCATAGCGGTAGCTAGATGGTTGTCTTCTCCCCATTGTGCTATCATTGTCGGATCTTGTGAGCTGCCTATCATGATCAAGATCATCTATATGTAATTCTATATGTTGCGTTTGTTGGGATCCGATGAATAGAGAATACTTGTTATGTTGATTATCAAAGTTATGCTTATGTGTTATTTATGATCTTGCATGCTCTCCGTTTCTAGTAGAGGCTCCGGCCAAGTTTTTACTTTTAACTCCAAGAGGGAGTACTTATGCTCGATAGTGGGTTCATGCCTGCATTGACACCAGGACGGTGACAGAAAGTTCTAAGGTTGTGTTGTGCTTGTTGCCACTAGGGATAAAACATTGATGCTATGTCTAAGGATGTAGTTGTTGATTACATTACGCACCATACTTAATGCAATTGTCTGTTGCTTGCAACTTAATATTGGAGGGGTTCGGATGATAACTCTGAAGGTGGACTTTTTAGGCATAGATGCGGTTGGATGGCGGTCTATGTACTTTGTCGTAATGCCCAATTAAATCTCACTATACTCATCATGATATGTATGTGCATTGTCATGCTCTCTTTATTTGTCAATTGCCCAAGCTGTAATTTGTTCACCCAACATGCTGTTCGTCTTATGGGAGAGACACCTCTAGTGAACTGTGGACCCCGGTCCAATTCTCTTTACTCGAAATACAATCTACTGCAATACTTGTTTTTCTTGTTTTCTCTGCAAACAATCATCTTCCACACAATACGGTTAATCCTTTGTTACAGCAAGCCGGTGAGATTGACAACCTCACTTTGTTTCGTTGGGGCAAAGTACTTTAGTTGTGTTGTGCGGGTTCCACGTTGGCGCCGGAATCTCCGGTGTTGCGCCGCACTACATCCCGCCGCCATCAACCTTCAACGTGCTTCTTGGCTCCTCCTGGTTCGATAAACCTTGGTTTCTTTACGAGGGAAAACTTGCTGCTGTGCTCATCATACCTTCCTCTTGGGGTTGCCCAACGAACGTGTGAAATACACGCCATCAAGCATATTTTACGGCGCCGTTGCCGGGACCTGAAGAAAAGCTACACCACAAAGATTTCTAACTCCCACGTCAACTACGCACCAGCATATTTTCTGGCGCCGTTGCCGGGGAGATCAAGACACGCTGCAAGGGGAGTCTCCACTTCTCAATCTCTTTACTTTGTTTTTGTCTTGCTTAGTTTTATTTACTACTTTGTTTGCTGCATTATATTAAAACACAAAAAAATTAGTTGCTAGTTTTACTTTATTTACTGTCTTGCTCTCTATATCAAAAACACAAAAAAATTTAGTTACTTGCATTTTATTTATCTAGTTTGCTTTATTTACTACTGTTAAAATGAATACTCCTGAAAATACTAAGTTGTGTGACTTCACTAGTTAGGCCTAATGGAAAACAACACAATGAGAGATCTTTATGAAATTTATCTTGAATTAGGACATGATGTGTTTGAAGAGAGAATTAAAAAACCCATGGAACTTATGCATGCTAATGGGAATCACTACAACAGGACAAAGCTTTGGTAACACAGTCATGTAACACATGGTAAATTATGTTACAAGTAAAATTACAGTCACACAACATTTGTGTGCCAACGATCGATAGTAACACAAACTGTATCAGAGCCAAAAGTGTGTTACAGGGATACTGACACGGTAACATATAAATATGTGTGGGTCGTAATGTGTTACAACTATAGTGACATACTAGAACATATAGGTCCCAACAGCTCCTGGTGGCGACAGCTCCCGGCGAAGCTCGGTTCCTCGCCGTAGGCCACCGACCTCACCTCCTCGCACATTAGGCTCGGGTCGTGAGTGAAGATGCTGCTCCATCGCCCACGGGAGCCTCGGGTCGCGGGCAAAGCCACCGCTCCACCGAGCTTCGTTACTCGACAAGGACACAGATGGGACTAGCATGTCACGCCGCACTCGATGAAGGAGACCACAGACAGGTGTACGCACGAGAGACTCCTGGAGGGCGAGATATGGGAGCACTAGGCCATTGCAGCTGGCCGAGCTCCCACCACCGTCTCCTACATCCACCTCCGTATACACACCACTAGGATATCCCACCTCCACATCCCCCTGGAAAGGGGAGGACGGCAATGATCTAACTAGAAACATGTCGGCACTTTGCCGAATTCGATTGGGAGCTTGCGGGGATGCAACGATAGGCTAGGGGTGCCAATAGGGAAACGACGATCTCATGTAACTCCCTATTTCAGTTGCGGAGACCGGAGCTTGGTCTGTGATGAGGAACTGAAGCGGCCGTAGGATATCGATGAAGTACTTCGAGATGGCCACGATGGAGTTTCAGACGGAGCCGACAAAGGAGGGAGGCTGGAGATGCACACGACAGAGTTTCAGACAGATGCTCCTTGTCGTGCCCGACACCCTGGGCGGAGATTGGAGCCACATGGACGGAGAGGTGGCGGTGACCTTGTCGAGCAGCAGACAATGACCATTAGGCCAACTGGAGAGAGTTAGCAGATAAAAGGGGATTTTTATTTCTTTAATTGGGCTGCACATAAGTGAGCCCTAATCATGTCAGCAAATTTTATCAGTAGATCCCAGGTACTTTTCACAAAAAAATGTAAAATCCTTTTGCCCGCCAATCTAGTTGGCTTGAGACGAAAAACCAGCGGAGGGAAACTTTCTCCCGCTAATATACACTTTTCCCTCCAATTGATAACTCTATATATAGAACTCCTCTGATATATAGAGTCAGCCTTAAAAAATTGCCCCGCAATTACCTCATCTAATCTAATCTAGACAGGCACGGAGTCGCCCTCCACCCCCTGCGCCCCGGCGCGCCGGCCACCACTGCGCCCCCGCGCGCCGCCACCAACACCGCGCCGTCCCCCACCACCACACCACCGAGCTACCCCTCCCTCCTCCCGCGCCGAGTAAGCCTAGCAGCAGGATCTCCATTCCCCTCGGCATCCACATCGCGTAGGCCAACCCGACCACTGCTCCCCATTGCGTTTTCTCACCAAGGCCCGTCCACCCTCCTAGAACGTCCGTCTCGAGGTAATTCTCCAGCCACCAAGTGATCTCTTTGTTTGGTGCTTGAGGTTGATTTGGAATATCATTAGTAATTGCAACGCTGATAACCTACACCTACACCTGCACTTGCCCCTCTGCTAGTCTAACTTGACATGGATTCTATACCTGAATCAAAAATATGTTTGCCTACACTAATATGTTTGTAGCCTAGATTATTAATTAGCACAAATATCTTCAAAATTTGTCAACACTATCTATACATTCTAGGTCTTAACTGATTAGAAATCACCAAGATGTCAATATACAGTTTGCACTCATGCGTTCTTTTTGTCACTGTTAGATTTGAAGAGTCCGATAGTTAACTGAACACAAACTGCCGGTTCTGAACTAGTACTATAATAATGGCTAGTTGACAGACGCACAGGCAGTCATGCACGAGAGACTAGGAAGAAACTGAAGAAATAATCGTGTCGTGTGCCGTTGTTGCTGCACAGTTATTTTACTCAGTTAATCTTTTCACTTGAAGTAGTCCTACACTTTTAACTAGTTGGAATTTTCAAGTTTTCTTCATATAAACACGGACATCACTTCATTGCATTATGTAGATTTTCCTCGTGGTCTTACAGTGCGATTCGTTAAAATATTCTGCAATAAATTTCTGCAAAAAACTCGAAATATCTCTGACATCTCGTCAAAAATTTACTATCCAGGTTAGTAAATTACCAGTATATCTACTTGGTCTTTGCAGATCAAATCTAATACAAGCTTTATAAGGAAAGTTTTAATATAAATCCAGAGCGACGCAATCCAGTTTTGCAGTAGTTCATAATATCATCAAAATTATGCTCGATAATGATACCATGAAATTTACAAGTTAGTATTTGAGACCACGCAGAGATGTACCAAACAAATATCAAGGACGTATGAAATATGATGGAGAAAAAATATGTTGTGTCCCCAACCTCACAATTGCCACTGGTACAAAGAACTATTTGGAATTGCAGAACAATGTAATAGTTTAATTATAGCTTTGCTAGTTTACCTATTTAAGTGAGTTCTAATTGATCTTCTTGAGTGCTATTTTTGCCGGTCTAACAAAGGTAATGTCAATACATGGCTATATCATTGCCTGTCACTTCAATACTTTTATTAATTTATCAGTTTGCAAAGAGTCCAATGCAATAGACCTATTGAACCATGCTCGGCATGCAACATGGTATGTGTGAGGATAATTTATTTCTTTCATGCAGAAAGGTTATGGCTAATTTTACTCCTGTCACAAAAGGTAGAATATAAAATAGTTACTTGCTTAACATTTCTATGTTACCATACCAGGATGGCGAGCATGATAATATCAATCATTTACTGATTCAACAAAATTCATCGCTGCCACAAGACCCTGTTATTGATTTTGTGCAAGATGTAATATTATGTGCGTTTGAGTTTTGAAGTTGCAAATTTCTGTTTCTCTATGCTATGAATATCACTCCATCTACTATTATTGTATCATGTAGGTAGGGGAAACGAGCGATCAGATTAATAAATCTTTTGGAAGACTAGACCAGCCGGGGACCAGAAATAAGAGCCGACAGTGAGTACCATATAAACCCTCAAAAAAATGACGTACTTCTTCACTGAAGGTAATTATCCGCACACTATCTACAATCAGCAAGTTATTTGCTATTATGTTAAAAAGGAACTTTGTATAATGACTTGGTACCTGATCATTAATCTTCTGAGTGTGTACATTCTCTTCCTTAGTTTGTGACTACTATTAAAGATCCAAACAGATTAGGACCTTGTAATACATGCACTCAAATTCTGTACATTAGCAAGTATCCTTGTACTATTACAAATATGTAGTTAAGAACTTGCATATATGCCATAATATGCGATCTCCAATAGCATAAAAGGTGTAGTCTAGTAGATATCCTGACCATGACTCACTTAGGATTTCGCATGCAGCTACAAACATGTTATGTTTATTTTGAGGTAGATGATTGTTAGACTGTTACTCTTTCTTTCTCTCTCTCTCTCTCTGATCCCTCTTGTTCATGTCAGCGAGTAGTGCCAGCGAGACATGAGTACTTTTTGAGGATGATGTTGCATGTGAATCGGTGTATGCCTTGCTGCCCATCTCTCTTAAAAAAATAGTGCATGTATATGTGTTTGTAATGAAGTGAATGTCATGATAGTCTTCCTTAACTTTGAAAAAGTGTATTTGTTAGCATATCTTTTATGCAAATATATCATCATTGTCGTCGAATGCTAATATTGATCATAATATAGGATGGTTCTGAAGTAGTTTTGAAGACTTCAACCTATCAAAACAAGCGGAAATTTGCCTATGCTACTATTCGGAGCACTGATCCTGCAACTAAGGCCAGTGATATTGAGTTGGGTGCGGAATTTGCAGTAGTGTGCGTATATAATCAAATTATGCATAACGAGGAATTAGTAAGGGAAGTATCTGATTGCAAGACAATTGGTGAGGCTTTCTTTTATTCTTAATTTCTTGGCCTTTGTCTTTTATGTGTTTTCTTCCCTTTAATATTTAAGAATCTTATTCATGTACATTTAATCATCAATCATAATTTCCAATTTTATTTACAGATCCGAAAGAAGGTTTGAGTTGCAGCTGAATTCTCTGGTTGGATCAAGAAGCTAATGAACTTTGAAGATCTTTCTTAGCAATAGTTATAGCTTACATTTATAGATTGAAAATGTAATATTATTTCAGAGGATATTTTCTTTCATCGAATTTATGCAAATGCCATAGTGTAATGTATAGTCAAATTGATACGAATGTGAAGGTGTTGCATCAATAATATTGACATTTATTTTTGTATATTGTATATGCATCCAACACTCTTGTATATTCATAATACACATCTTAATGAATTGAATTTGTGGATGTGACGTGTCAGTTCAAGTTCTACATCTGTTGTAGTATTACCATAGTTACAACATGTGTTACCAGAAAATTAAATTGTAGTGTTACAATATACAGATATTATGTTACTAATTGTGTCATAAAGATAAAAAAGAAGTTACTAATTATGTTACTACGGTTGCAAAAAAATGTTACCTTCAATGTTCTATACCCATAAAGATATGTTACTGCCAGTGTTACTATAGTTTAAAAAATGTGTTACCAGCGCATCTAGTAACACCGAATATGCATGTTACTACAATACAAATTGTAACACAATATTTAACATATGGTAACAACTATTATGTGTGACTGGCAACACCACTTAGTAACACGGCCTAATGGAACACATCTCAAAATCTGTTACTACATGGCCTAGTAACACTGTTTTGGACCTGTGGTAACATAAGATTGTGTTACCAAAGCTCTGTTCTGTTGTAGTGAATGTTATCAGTATGAATGCTTTGAACACTATTGTTGCTAATGCTATGGAAAATTCTAAGCTTGGGGAAGCTGGCTTTGATGAGCATGATAGTCCCCCAAGCATTGAGGAGAAAATTTACTTTGATGATACTATGCCTCCTACACTTGATGAGAATAATAATGGTAGCTACTTTGTTGAATTTGCTCCCACTACAACTAATAAAATTGATTATGCCTATGTGGAGAGTAATAATTTTATGCATGAGACTCATGGTAAGAATGCTTTATGTGATAGTTATATTGTTGAGTTTGCTCATGTTGCTACTGAAAATTATTATGAGAGAAGAAAATATGGTTGTAGAAATTTTCATGTTACTAAAACACCTCTCTATGTGCTGAAATTTTTGAAACTACACTTGTTTTATCTTCCTGATCTTGTTACTTTGCTCTTCATGAATTTATTTGTGTACAAGATTCCTTTTCATAGGAAGCATGTTAGACTTAAATGTGTTTTGAATTTGCCTCTTGATGCTCTCTTTTGCTTCAAATACTATTTCTTGCGAGTGCATCATTAAAACTGCTGAGCCCATCTTAATGGCTAAAAAGAAAGAACTTCTTGGGAGATAACCCATGTGTTATTTTGCTACAGTACTTTGTTTTATATTTGAGTCTTGGAAGTTGTTTACTACTGTAGCAACCTCTCCTTATCTTAGTTTTGAGTTTTGTTGTGCCAAGTTAAGCCGTTGATAGAAAAGTAAGTACTAGATTTGGATTACTGCGCAGTTCCAGATTTCTTTGCTGTCACGAATCTGAGCCCACTGCCCTGCAGGAAGCTCAGAAAATTATGCCAATTTACGTGCATGATCCTCAGATATGTACGCAACTTTCATTCAATTTGAGCATTTTCATTTGAGCAAGTCTGGTGCCATTTTAAAATTCGTCAATACGAACTGTTCTGTTTTGACAGATTCTGCCTTTTATTTCGCATTGCCTCTTTCGCTATGTTGGATGAATTTCTTTGATCCACTAATGTCCAGTAGCATTATGCAATGTCCAGAAGTGTTAAGAATGATTGTGTCACCTCTGAATATGTCAATTTATATTGTGCACTAACCCTCTAATGAGTTGTTTCGAGTTTGGTGTGGAGGAAGTTTTCAAGGATCAAGAGAGGAGTATGATGCAACATGATCAAGGAGAGTGAAAGCTCTAAGCTTGGGGATGCACCCGGTGGTTCACCCCTGCATATATCAAGAAGACTCAAGCGTCTAAGCTTGGGGATGCCCAAGGCATCCCCTTCTTCATCAACAAATTATCAGGTTCCTCCCCGAAACTATATTTTTATTCGGCCACATCTTATGTGCTTTTTCTTGGAGCGTCGGTTTGTTTTTGTTTTTGTTTTGTTTGAATAAAATGGATCCTAGCATTCACTTTATGGGAGAGATACACGCTCCGCTTTAGCATATGGACAAATATGTCCTTGGTTTCTACTCATAGTATTCATGGCGAAGTTTCTCCTTCGTTAAATTGTTATATGGTTAGAATTGGAAAATGATACATGTAGTAATTGCTATAAATGTCTTGGGTAATGTGATACTTGGCAATTGTTGTGCTCATGTTTAAGCTCTTGCATCATATGCTTTGCACCCATTAATGAAGAAATACATAGAGCATGCTAAAATTTGGTTTGCATATTTGGTTTCTCTAAGGTCTAGATAATTTCTAGTATTGAGTTTGAACAACAAGGAAGACGGTGTAGAGTCTTATAATGTTTACAATATGTCTTTTATGTGAGTTTTGCTGCACCGGTTCATCCTTGTGTTTGTTTCAAATAAGCCTTGCTAGCCTAAACCTTGTATCGAGAGGGAATACTTCTCATGCATCCAAAATACTTGAGCCAACCACTATGCCATTTGTGTCCACCATACCTACCTATACTACATGGTATTTTCCCGCCATTCCAAAGTAAATTGCTTGAGTGCTACCTTTAAAATTCCATCATTCACCTTTGCAATATATAGCTCATGGGACAAATAGCTTAAAAACTATTGTGGTATTGAATATGTAATTATGCACTTTATCTCTTATTAAGTTGCTTGTTGTGCGATAACCATGTTTATCGGGGAACGCCATCAACTCATTGTTGAATTTCATGTGAGTTTCTATGCTTTTTTACTGAAGTAAGGGCGATCTACACTGAGTTGAATGGTTTGAGCATGCATATTGTGAGAGAAGAACATTGGGCCGCTAACTAAAGCCATGATTCATGGTGGAAGTTTCAGTTTTGGACAAATATCCTCAAATCTCTAATGAGAAAAGAATTAATTGTTGTCAAATGCTTAAAGCATTAAAAGAGGAGTCCATTATCTCGTTGTCTATGTTGTCCCGGTATGGATGTCTAAGTTGAGAATAATCAAAAGCGAGAAATCCAAATGCGAGCTTTCTCCTTAGACCTTTGTACAGGCGGCATAGAGGTACCCCTTTGTGAAACTTGGTTAAAGCATATGTATTGCGGTGATAATCCGGGTAGTCCAAGCTAATTAGGACAAGGTGCGAGCACTATTAGTACACTATGCATGAGGCTTGCAACTTATAAGATATAATTTACATGATGCATATGCTTTATTACTACCGTTGACAAAATTGTTTCATGTTTTCAAAATCAAAGCTCTAGCACAAATATAGCAATCGATGCTTTTCCTCTATGAGGACCATTCTTTTACTTTCAATGTTGAGTCAGTTCACCTATTTCTCTCCACCTCAAGAAGCAAACACTTGTGTGAACTGTGCATTGATTCCTACATACTTGCTTATTGCACTTATTATATTACTCTATGTTGACAATATCCATGAGATATATATGTTACAAGTTGAAAGCAACCGCTGAAACTTAATCTGCTTGTGTGTTGCTTCAATACCTTTACTTTGAATTATTGCTTTATGAGTTAACTCTTATGCAAGACTTATTGATGCTTGTCTTGAAGTGCTACTCATGAAAAGTCTTTGCTTTATGATTCACTTGTTTACTCATGTCATACACATTGTTTTGATCGCTGCATTCACTACATATTCTTTACAAATAGTATGATCAAGATTATGATGGCATGTCACTCCAGAAATTATCTTTGTTATCGTTTTACCTGCTCGGGACGAGCAGAACTAAGCTTGGGGATGCTGATACGTCTCCAACGTATCGATAATTTCTTGTGTTCCATGCCACATTATTGATGTTATCTACATGTTTTATGCACACTTTATGTCATATTCGTGCATTTTACGGAACTAACCTATTAACAAGATGCCGAAGTGCCGATTCTTGTTTTCTGCTGTTTTTGGTTTCAGAAATCCTAGTAAAGAAATATTCTCGGAATTGGACGAAATAAAAGCCCGGAGGCCTATTTTCTCACGAAGCTTCCAGAAGACCGAAGACGAAACGAAGTGGGGCCACAGGGGAGCCAAACCCTAGGGCGGCGCGGCCCCCCCTTGGCCGCGCCGCCCTGTCATCTGGGGCCCCGGTGCCCCCTCTCGACTTGCCCTTCCGCCTACTTAAAGCCTCCGTGACGAAACTTCCAGTACCGAGAGCCACGATACGGAAAACATTGCGAGACGCCGTCGCCGCCGATCCCATCTCGGGGGATCCCGGAGATCGCCTCCGGCACCCTGCCGGAGAGGGGAATCATCTCCCGGAGGACTCTACACCGCCATGGTCGCCTCCGGAGTGATGAGTGAGTAGTCTACCCCTGGACTATGGGTCCATAGCGAGTAGCTAGATGGTTGTCTTCTCCCCATTGTGCTATCATTGTCGGATCTTGTGAGCTGCCTATCATGATCAAGATCATCTATATGTAATTCTATATGTTGCGTTTGTTGGGATCCGATGAATAGAGAATACTTGTTATGTTGATTATCAAAGTTATGCTTATGTGTTATTTATGATCTTGCATGCTCTCCGTTTCTAGTAGAGGCTCGGCCAAGTTTTTACTTTTAACTCCAAGAGGGAGTACTTATGCTCGATAGTGGGTTCAAATGCCCGCATTGACACTGGGACGATGTGACGAAAGTTCTAAGGTTGTGTTGTGCTATTGCCACTAGGGATAAAACATTGATGCTATGTCTAAGGATGTAGTTGTTGATTACATTACGCACCATACTTAATGCAATTGTCGAGTTGCTTGCAACTTAATACTGGAGGGGTTCGGATGATAACCTCGAAGGTGGACTTTTTAGGCATAGATGCGGTTGGATGGCGGTCTATGTACTTTGTCGTAATGCCCAATTAAATCTCACTATACTCATCATGATATGTATGTGCATTGTCATGCTCTCTTTATTTGTCAATTGCCCAACTGTAATTTGTTCACCCAACATGCTGTTCGTCTTATGGGAGAGACACCTCTAGTGAACTGTGGACCCCGGTCCAATTCTCTTTACTTGAAATACAATCTACTGCAATACTTGTTTTTACTTGTTTTCTCTGCAAACAATCATCTTCCACACAATACGGTTAATCCTTTGTTACGGCAAGCCGGTGAGATTGACAACCTCATCTGTTTCGTTGGGGCAAAGTACTTTGGTTGTGTTGTGCAGGTTCCACGTTGGCGCCGGAATCTCCGGTGTTGCGCCGCACTACATCCCGCCGCCATCAACCTTCAACGTGCTTCTTGGCTCCTCCTGGTTCGATAAACCTTGGTTTCTTTACGAGGGAAAACTTGCTGCTTGTGCGCATCATACCTTCCTCTTGGGGTTGCCCAACGAACGTGTGAAATACACGCCATCAAGCATATTTTCTGGCGCCGTTGCCGGGGACCTGAAGAAAAGCTACACCACAAAGATTTCTAACTCCCACGTCAACTACGCACCACCCGGCACCATCTGGTGCCGGCAAAACCTCTGCCTCCCCTCCGGGAGGCACTACAAGTTCGGGGCGCGCGGCCCCTACACCTCCTGATCACCGCGCAGACTCGCCTCCCCTCCTGAAACCCATGACACCGGCGCCAGCAACATCGGTGCCGATGACGCAGCTGCCGGGCAGGCGGAACCTCTGGTTCCTCCTGGCCCGAAGAAGAAGAAGAAGAAGCAGCCAAGCTCTTCCCCCAGCAAGACCGCGCCGGATACTTCCGCGCCGGCCTCTTCCGCACCGCACCCGGAAACTCTTATCCTCGAGCCTACCGGGACTACACCAACACCGCCGCCAAGCCAAGGACCTCCCGCGGCCAAGCCAAAGCCGCCACCGACGACCCCCAAGATCACCCAGTTCCTCAAGCCAGGGGCGTCCTGCGGAAAGGCCGTGGATGGCAGCGTATCAACCGGCTCGCAGTCTCTAGTGCTGCATGTCGGGCCTGCCGCTGCTGCGGTCCTAGAAAAACCTTCCGGCCTCCTAGGCCGGATTGTTGAGCTGAAGCGCGAGGGCAAGGACCTGGGGCACCTTCTCCCCTATGCCCAAAAATGGAACGATGCGGACATCTCCGCATCCACCCGCGGCTTGGGGAAGGACCGCCTTCCAGCGCCGGATCCCGCTGGGCCGCGGTCCACTGAAGAACACTTCATGCGGCTCAAGCGTGCCGTGAAGGAGTTCGACAGTGCGTGGTACGACGCCACCAGCAACGTGGTGGTAAGTTTCGCCAACCTTCTTGTAATTTTTGTTGATGCCGGTTTCTTTCTTTCCGGATCTTGTCTATCCTCCCAGTCCCCGAGTTTCGTGTTGAGAGCGAAACCGGCATAGCCAGTCCCGAGTTTCGGGTTAAGATCTTTGCTCTTAGCGCGAAACTTAAGTAGAAACGCGCGAAACCGGCATAGCCAGTCCCCGAGTTTCGGGTTAAGATCTTTGCTCTTAGCGCGAAACTTGACTAGAAACGCGCGAAACCGGCATAGCCCGTTCCCGAGTTTCGGGTTAAGATCTTGGTTTCTTTCTTTCTCACAATTATCTTCTTTTGAACAGAGCACCGCGGATGCCCGGAAGCAGCTCTTCGAGGAGCTTCTGTGGGAGCATCGGGACCTTGCCGAGGCCCACAGCCACTGCCAAGGTTTGTTTCATTTCTTTTCCTCCGGCATCTTTTCACCGGAATGTTTTCTTCTTTAACACTTATGCATCTTTTGTTCAACAGCTGTCCCGGAAGCTACCATTGAGACCCTCAAGGCCCAAATCGCCACTCTCCAAGGTATCATTTTTTCTTTTCCGGTTAACTCGTTCTTTCCTCATTTATCAACTGCCGCTTTACTAACACTTTTCTTTCCGGTGTTTAGGCGAAAAGGAGCGGCTCATCCGGCAGCATCAGGAGGCCCTGAGCGCCCAGAAAACCAGCTACAAGGAGCTCAAGGAGCAGGCTATGCAGGCTAGGCTCCAGCATGATCAAGATCTGAAGGACGCCAAGGCTGCAGCTGAGGCCAGGCTGGCGGAGGTCGTGGAGGATTCCACGAACTCCAACACGGTGCTGCTGACGGAGCTGGAGGAGGAAAGTAAGGCGTGATACATCCAAAACGTATCTACTTTCCCGAACACTTTTGCTATTGTTTTGCCTCTAATTTGTGTATTTTGGATGCAACTAACACGGACTAACTCTGTTTTCAGCAGAAGCTGTTGCAGTGTCTCGTTTTTGTGCAGAAATCCAACTTTCGGGAAAAACCTCGGGATTTTGACAGAAGGCCCTATTTTCCCGAATGCCGATGGAGCCGGAAGGACAAATCAAGTGGAGGCCCGAGGGCCCCACACCATAAGGCGGCGCGGCCTAGGGGGGCCCGCGCAGCCCTATGGTGTGGCCCCCTCGGCCGGCCTCCGACGCCCTCCTTCGGACTATTTATCGGCCTCGACCTAAAAACGCACGGGGAGAAGTCGAAGTCGCCAGAAACCCTCCAGAACGCCGCCACATCGCGAAACTCCGTCTCGGGAGCCAGAAGTCTCCGTTCTGGCACTCCGCCGGGACGGGGAATTGGAGGAGATCATCGCCATCATCACCGCCAACGCCTCTACATCAACCAGCCATGTTTCCCCCATCCATGTGTGAGTAATTCCCCCGCTGTAGGCCGAAGGGAATGGTAGGGATTGGATGAGATTGGTCATGTAATAGCATAAGATTGTTAGGGCATAGTGCCTAGTATCCGTAGATGTTACTTTTATGATATTGTTGCAACTTGTTATGCTTAATGCTTGTCACTAGGGCCGAGTGCCATGATCTCAGATCTGAACATGTTATTGATTCATGAAGATATTCGTTGTTTATGATCTTACCTGCAAGTTGTATACACATGTCGCTGTCCGGAACCAATGGCCCCGAAGTGACAAGAATCGGGACAACCGGAGGGAAGGTAGTGATGTGAGGATCACATGTGTTCACGGAGTGTTAATGCTTTGCTCCGGTACTCTATTAAAAGGAGTACCTTAATATCCAGATAGTTTCCCTTGAGGCCCGGCTGCCACCGGCTGGTAGGACAAAAGATGTTGTGCAAGTTTCTCATTGCGAGCACGTACGACTATAATTGGAACACATGCCTATTGATTGATTAGTACTTGGATACCGTTTTATTATTATCTGCAAATGCCCTGCTATGATTGTTACATGAGTTTCTCTCATCCATGCAACGCCCGTTATCCGTCCCCGTGCCTACAGTATTTTAATCCTGCTATTTACTAAAATCACTACTGCTGTCTTTGTTACTCTGCTTGCTTGTTATTTTACTATCGCTACTTGCTATAAAGCTGTTACTACTTGATAAACTCTTGCGAGCAAGTCTGTTTCCAGTGCAGCTGAATTGACAACTCCGCTGTTAAGGCTTTCAAGTATTCTTTGTCTCCCCTTGTGTCGAATCAATAAATTGGGTTTTACTTCCCTCGAAGACTCATTGCGATCCCCTATACTTGTGGGTCATCAAGACTATTTTCTGGCTCCATTGCCGGGGAGCATAGCTTTATTTGGAAGTTCACTTGGATTGATATTGTTCGCTGCAAATTCTCCATCATGGGTAAACCTCGCGATACTAAGGTCGCCATATTACCATCCACTACAAGAAAAGGTACAACTCTGAGTACCTCTGCTGCTCTTGATTCACCATCTGTGATAAGTAAACTTGTTTCACCACCACAAGCTTCAAATGCTGTTACTTCTGCTGAATCTGAAAATTCCTCTTATAATATTGATGATGTTTCCGCTGTGCTTGATGATAGTGGTTCATTGGGAACTTTTCTAGATGCTACAATTGCTAGGTCTAGACAAATTGAAAATACTGAACCTCCTGATGTTACTACACCTGTTAATTCACCTGAACTTGGATACTCTAGTGATGATCTTGATGAAAATTATGTGGAACTTGATGATGATTTTATTGAAAAATGCAATGCTACTACTGATGCAAGAAAAATTAAAAAGTTTCTTGCAGAACATGCTGTTAGATATAAACTGTCTCCTGATCCTAAATTTGCCACATCTCCTATAAACATTAAGGATAAAGATTATGATTTTTCTCTTGATCTATCTCATATAACTATTGTTGAGAAAACACCCTTTTGTGGTACTGAAAAAGAAAGTGCTGTTGAACACATGATTGAGTTATCTACTCTGAATAGCTTGTTTTCTGATTATGTTAAAAAGCGTACTTACTTTGTTGCTAAAATCTTTCCATTCTCATTAAAGGATGACGCTAAAACTTGGTATAATAGTTTGCCACCTAATTCTATTAAAAGTCCAAAAGAATTGCTTGATGTTTTCTTCCGGAAATACTTTCCTGCTAGTGCTCAACATGCTGCTTGATACGTCTCCAACGTATCGATAATTTCTTGTGTTCCATGCCACATTATTGATGATACCTACATGTTTTATGCACATTATATGTCGTATTCGTGCATTTTACTGGAACTAACCTATTAACAAGATGCCGAAGTGCCGGTTCTGTTTTCTGCTGTTTTTGGTTTCAGAAATCCTAGTAACGAAATATTCTCGGAATCGGACGAAATCAACGCCAAAGTTCCTATTTTCATCGGAAGCATCCAGAACACCCGGGAAGGACCGAGAGGGGGCCACGGGGCCACCAAACCCTAGGCCGGCGCGGCCGGAGAGGGGGCCGCGCCGCCCTATGGTGTGGCCCCCTGTCAGCCCTCTGCGCCGCCTCTTCGCCTATATAAAGCCCCTGGATCAGAAAACCCGATACCAATTGACGAAACCCACGGAAACCTGCCGGAGCCGCCGCCATCGCGAAGCCAAGATGCGGGGGACAGGATCTCTGTTCCGGCGCGCTGCCGGAGCGGGGAAGTGCCCCCGGAAGGCTTCTCCATCGACACCGCTGCCATCTCCACCGCCATCTCCATCACCGCTGCTGCTCCCATGAGGAGGGAGTAGTTCTCCATCGAGGCTCGGGGCTGTACCGGTAGCTATGTGGTTCATCTCTCTCCTATGTAGTTCAATACAATAATCTCATGAGCTGCCTTACATGATTGAGATTCATATGATGATGCTTGTAATCTAGATGTCATTATGCTAGTCAAGTGAGTTTTACTTATGTGATCTCCGGAGACTCCTCGTCCCACGTGTGTAAAGGTGACGGTGTGTGCACCGTGTGGGTCTCTTAGGCTAGATTTCACAGAATACTTACTCATTGAATGGCATAGTGAGGTGCTTATTTATATCTCTTTAAGATTGCAGCATGTTGTATCACAATTTATCCATGTGCTACTCTAGTGATTTGTTATTAAAGTAGTTTATTCCTCCTGCATGTGTGCAAAGGTGACAGTGCGTGCACCGTGTTAGTACTTGGTTTATGCTATGATCATGATCTCTTGTAGATTATGGAGTTAACTATTGCTATGATAATATTGATGTGATCTATTCCTCCTACATATGCATGAAGGTGACGAGTGTGCATGCTATGCTAGTACTTGGTTTAGTCCGTTGATCTATCTTACACTAAAGGTTACTTAAACATGAGCATTATTGTGGAGCTTGTTAACTCCGGCATTGAGGGTTCGTGTAATCCTACGCAATGTGTTCATCATCCAACAAAAGTGTAGAGTATGCATTTATCTATTCTGTTATGTGATCAATGTTGAGAGTGTCCACTAGTGAAAGTGTAATCCCTAGGCCTTGTTCCTAAATACTGCTGAGTTACTACTGCTTGTTTACTACTGCTTGTTTACTACTGCTGCGTTACTACTGCTGAGTTACTACTGCTTGTTACTGTTTTACTGCGTTACTACTGCTGCAATACCACCACCATCAACTACACGCCAAGCACTTTTCTGGCACCGTTGCTACTGCTCATACTTATTTATACCACCTGTATTTCACTATCTCTTCGCCGAACTAGTGCACCTATTAGGTGTGTTGGGGACACAAGAGACTTCTTGCTTTGTGGTTGCGGGGTTGCATGAGAGGGATATCTTTGACCTCTTCCTCCCCGAGTTCGATAAACCTTGGGTATCCACTTAAGGGAAACTTGTCTGCTGTTCTACAAACCTCCGCACTTGGAGGCCCAACACTGTCTACGGGAAAGGAGGGGGAAAGTAGACATCAAGCACTTTTACGGCGCCGTTGCCGGGGAGGAAAGGTAAAAGGCACTCATACTACGGTCTCAGGTAAAGTATTTTTCCGGCGCCGTTGTGTGTGTGCTCAAAGCTATTTCCTTTAGATCCTGCAATTGCATCTTTTTGTTTCTTGTTTACACTAGTTTGGCATAATGGACAACAATGAGCTTCTTGTTCTATTTCCTGATTTAAAACATGGATTGTTTGATGCGAAAATTAAAAAACCTATGAAATCTTCTTTGCATGCTGGTAGTAATATTAGTATGAACGCTTTGAACACCATTGTTGACAATAATATAGAAAGTTCTAAGCTTGGGGAAGCTGGTTTTCATGATATTTTTAGTCCCCCAAGCATTGAGGAGAAAATTTTCTTTGATGATACTTTGCCTCCTATTTATGATGATTATAATGATAGTGGTCTTTTGGTGCCACCTACTATGGAGAGTGAATTTTGTTGTGATTATACTATGCCTCTTACACTTGATGAGAATAATAATGATAGCTACTTTGTTGAATTTGCTCCCACTACAACTAATAAAATTGACTATGCCTATGTGGAGAGTAATAATTTTATGCATGAGACTCATGATAGGAATGCTTTATGTGATAGTTATATTGTTGAGTTTGCTCATGTTGCTACTGAAAGTTATTATGAGAGAGGAAAATATGGTTGTAGAAATTTTCATGTTACTAAAATGCCTCTCTATGTGCTGAAATTTTTCAAGCTACACTTGTTTTATCTTCCTATGCTTGTTACTTTGCTCTTCATGAACTTGTTTATTTACAAGATTCCTATGCATAGGAAGCATGTTAGACTTAAATGTGTTTTGAATTTGCCCCTTGATGCTCTCTTTTTCTTCACATACTATCTCTTGCGAGTGCATCATTAAAACTGCTGAGCCCATCTTAATGGCTATAAAGAAAAGAACTTCTTGGGAGATAACCCATGTGTTATTTTGCTACAGTACTTTGTTTTATATTTGTGTCTTGGAAGTTGTTTACTACTGTAGCAACCTCTCCTTATCTTAGTTTTGAGTTTTGTTGTGCCAAGTTAAGCCGTTGATAGAAAAGTAAGTACTAGATTTGGATTACTGCGCAGTTCCAGATTTCTTTGCTGTCACGAATCTGAGCCCACTGCCCTGCAGGAAGCTCAGAAAATTATGCCAATTTACGTGCATGATCCTCAGATATGTACGCAACTTTCATTCAATTTGAGCATTTTCGTTTGAGCAGGTCTGGTGGCCTAATAAAATCCATCTTTACGGACTGTTCTGTCTTGACAGATTCTGCCTTTTATTTCGCATTGCCTCTTTTGCTATGTTGGATGAATTTCTTTGATCCATTGATGTCCAGTAGCTTTATGCAATGTCCAGAAGTGTTAAGAATGATTGTGTCACCTCTGAACATGTGAATTTTTATTGTCCACTGACCCTCTAATGAGTTGTTTCGAGTTTGGTGTGGAGGAAGTTTTCAAGGGTCAAGAGAGGAGGATGATATACTACGATCAAGGAGAGTGAAAGCTCTAAGCTTGGGGATGCACCCGGTGGTTCACCCCTGCATATATCAAGAAGACTCAAGCATCTAAGCTTGGGGATGCCCAAGGCATCCCCTTCTTCATCGACAACATTATCAGGTTCCTCCCCTGAAACTATATTTTTATTCCATCACATCTTATGTGCTTTTTCTTGGAGCGTCTGTTTGTTTGCTTTTGTTTTTGTTCGTGTTTGAATAAATTGGATTACATCATGCTTGTGTGGGAGAGAGACACGCTCCGCTGGTTCGTATGAACACATGTGTTCTTAGCTCATAATTTTCATGGCGAAGTTTCCTCTTCGTTAAATTGTTATATGGTTGGAATTGGAAAATGATACATGTAGTAATTGCTATAAATGTCTTGGGTAATGTGATACTTGGCAATTGTTGTGCTCATGTTTAAGCTCTTGCATCATATGCTTTGCACCTATTAGTGAAGAATACATAGAGCATGCTAAAATTTGGTTTGCATAATTGGTTTCTCTAAGGTCTAGATAATTTCTAGTATTGAGTTTGAACAACAAGGAAGACGGTGTAGAGTTTTATAATGTTTTCAATATGTATTTTATGTGAGTTTTGCTGCACCGGTTCATCCTTGTGTTTGTTTCTAACAAGCCTTGCTAGCCTAAACCTTGTATCGAGAGGGAATACTTCTCATGCATCCAAAATACTTGAGCCAACCACTATGCCATTTGTGTCCACCATACCTACCTACTACATGGTATTTTCCAGCCATTCCAAAGTAAATTGCTTGAGTGCTACCTTTAAAATTCCATCATTCACCTTTGCAATATATAGCTCATGGGACAAATAGCTTAAAAACTATTGTGGTATTGAATATGTAATTATGCACTTTATCTCTTATTAAGTTGCTTGTTGTGCAATAACCATGTTTGCTGGGGAACGCCATCAACTCATTGTTGAATTTCATGTGAGTTGCTATGCATGTTCGTCTTGTACGAAGTAAGGGCGATCTACACTGAGTTGAATGGTTTGAGCATGCATATTGTGAGAGAAGAACATTGGGCCGCTAACTAAAGCCATGTTCCATGGTGGAAGTTTCAGTTTTGGACAAACATCCTCAAATCTCTAATGAGAAAAGAATTAATTGTTGTTGAATGCTTAAAGCATTAAAAGAGGAGTCCATTATCTGTTGTCTATGTTGTCCCGGTATGGATGTCTAAGTTGAGAATAATCAAAAGCGAGAAATCCAAATGCGAGCTTTCTCCTTAGACCTTTGTACGGGCGGCATAGAGGTACCCCTTTGTGAAACTTGGTTAAAGCATATGTATTGCGGTGATAATCCAGGTAGTCCAAGCTAATTAGGACAAGGTGCGAGCACTATTGGTACACTATGCATGAGGCTTGCAACTTATAAGATATAATTTACATGATGCATATGCTTTATTACTACCGTTGACAAAATTGTTTCATGTTTTCAAAATCAAAGCTCTAGCACAAATATAGCAATCGATGCTTTTCCTCTATGAGGACCATTCTTTTACTTTCAATGTTGAGTCAGTTCACCTATTTCTCTCCACCTCAAGAAGCAAACACTTGTGTGAACTGTGCATTGATTCTTACATATTCGCTTATTGCACTTATTATATTACTCTATGTTGACAATATCCATGAGATATACATGTTACAAGTTGAAAGCAACCGCTGAAACTTAATCTTCTTTTGTGTTGCTTCAATACCTTTACTTCGAATTATTGCTTTATGAGTTAACTCTTATGCAAGACTTATTGATGCTTGTCTTGAAATGCTATTCATGAAAAGTCTTTGCTTTATGATTCACTTGTTTACCCATGTCATATACATTGTTTTGATCGCTGCATTCACTACATATGCTCTACAAATAGTATGATCAAGGTTATGATGGCATGTCACTCCAGAAATTATCTTTGTTATCGTTTTACCTGCTCGGGACGAGCAGAACTAAGCTTGGGGATGCTGATACGTCTCCAACGTATCGATAATTTCTTGTGTTCCATGCCACATTATTGATGTTATCTACATGTTTTATGCACACTTTATGTCATATTCGTGCATTTTCCGGAACTAACCTATTAACAAGATGCCGAAGTGCCGGTTCTCGTTTTACGCTGTTTTTGGTTTCGGAAATCCTAGTAACGAAATATTCTCGGAATCGGACGAAATCAACGCCAAAGTTCCTATTTTCATCGGAAGCATCCAGAACACCCGGGAAGGACCGGAGGGGGCCACGGGGCCACCAAACCCTAGGGCTGGCGCGGCCGAGAGGGGGCCGCGCCGCCCTATGGTGTGGCCCCCCTGTCAGCCCTCTCGCGCCGCCTCTTCGCCTATATAAAGCCCCTGGATCGGAAAACCCGATACCAATTGACGAAACCCACGAAACCTGCCGGAGCCGCCGCCATCGCGAAGCCAAGATCCGGGGACGGGATCTCTGTTCGGCGCGCTGCCGGAGCGGGGAAGTGCCCCGGAAGGCTTCTCCATCGACACCGCTGCCATCTCCACCGCCATCTCCATCACCGCTGCTGCTCCCATGAGGAGGGAGTAGTTCTCCATCGAGGCTCGGGGCTGTACCGGTAGCTATGTGGTTCATCTCTCTCCTATGTAGTTCAATACAATAATCTCATGAGCTGCCTTACATGATTGAGATTCATATGATGATGCTTGTAATCTAGATGTCATTATGCTAGTCAAGTGAGTTTTACTTATGTGATCTCCGGAGACTCCTCGTCCCACGTGTGTAAAGGTGACGAGTGTGTGCACCGTGTGGGTCTCTTAGGCTAGATTTCACAGAATACTTACTCATTGAATGGCATAGTGAGGTGCTTATTTATATCTCTTTAAGATTGCAGCATGTTGTATCACAATTTATCCATGTGCTACTCTAGTGATTTGTTATTAAAGTAGTTTATTCCTCCTGCATGTGTGCAAAGGTGACAGTGCGTGCACCGTGTTAGTACTTGGTTTATGCTATGATCATGATCTCTTGTAGATTATGGAGTTAACTATTGCTATGATAATATTGATGTGATCTATTCCTCCTACATATGCATGAAGGTGACGAGTGTGCATGCTATGCTAGTACTTGGTTTAGTCACGTTGATCTATCTTACACTAAAGGTTACTTAAACATGAGCATTATTGTGGAGCTTGTTAACTCCGGCATTGAGGGTTCGTGTAATCCTACGCAATGTGTTCATCATCCAACAAAAGTGTAGAGTATGCATTTATCTATTCTGTTATGTGATCAATGT
>NC_061510.1:173878036-173896058 GCF_022539505.1 Lolium rigidum
CAGCCGATACGTCTCCGACGTATCGATAATTTCTTATGTTCTATGCCATATTATTGATGATACCTACATGTTTTATGCACACTTTATGTCATATTCGTGCATTTTCGGAACTAACCTATTAACAAGATGCCGAAGTGCCGGTTCCTGTTTTCTCGCTGTTTTTGGTTTCAGAAATCCTAGTAACGAAATATTCTCGGAATCGGACGAAATCAAGACCCGGGTTCCTATTTTCACCGGAAGCATCCGGAACACCCGAGAGCCGCCGGAGGGGGCCCTGTGGGCCCGGATGATAGGGTGGCGCGGCCCGGGCCCCGGCCGCGCCGGCCTATGGTGTGGCCACCCCTTTGACCCTCCTGCGCCGCCTCTCCGCCTACTTAAAGCCTCCGTCGCGAAACCCCTGATGCGAAAAACCACGATACGGAAAACCTTCCAGAGCCGCCGCCATCGCGAAGCCAAGATCTGGGGGACAGGAGTCTCTGTTCCGGCACCCGCCGGGAGCGGGGAAGTGCCCCGGAAGGCTTCTCCATCGACACCGCTGCCATCTCCACCGCCATCTTCATCACCGCTGCTGCTCCCATGAGGAGGGAGTAGTTCTCCATCGAGGCTCGGGGCTGTACCGGTAGCTATGTGGTTCATCTCTCTCCTATGTGCTTCAATACAATAATCTCATGAGCTGCCTTACATGATTGAGATTCATATGATGATGCTTGTAATCTAGATGTCATTATGCTAGTCAAGTGAGTTTTACTTATGTGATCTCCGGAGACTCCTTGTCCCACGTGTGTAAAGGTGACGAGTGTGTGCACCGTGTGGGTCTCTTAGGCTATATTTCACGGTAATACTTACTCACCGTTATGAATGGCGTAGTGAGGTGCTTATTTATATCTCTTTATGATTGCAATGTGTTTGTATCACAATTTATCTATGTGCTACTCTAGCAATGTTATTAAAGTAGTTTTATTCCTCCCGCACGTGTGCAAAGGTGACGGTGTGTGCACCGTGTTAGTACTTGGTTTATGCTATGATCATGATCTCTTGTAGATTGCGAAGTTAACTATTGCTATGATAATATTGATGTGATCTATTCCTCCTACATATGCATGAAGGTGACAGTGTGCATGCTATGTTAGTACTTGGTTTAGTCTTTTGATCTATCTTACACTAAAGGTTACTAAAATATGAGCATTATTGTGGAGCTTGTTAACTCCGGCATTGAGGGTTCATGTAATCCTACGCAATGTGTTCATCATCCAACAAGAGTGTAGAGTATGCATTTATCTATTCTGTTATGTGATCAATGTTGAGAGTGTCCACTAGTGAAAGTCTAATCCCTAGGCCTTGTTCCTAAATACTGTTATTGCTGCTTGTTTACTGTTTTCTTGCGTTACTATCTGCTGCGTTACTACTACTTGTTTACTGTCCTGGGCAAAGCACTTTTCTGGTGCCGTTGCTACTACTTATTCATACCACCTGTATTTCACTATCTCTTCGCCGAACTAGTGCACCTGTTAGGTGTGTTGGGGACACAAGAGACTTCTTGCTTTGTGGTTGCAGGGTTGCATGAGAGGGATATCTTTGACCTCTTCCTCCCTGAGATCGATAAACCTTGGGTAATCCACTTAAGGGAAACTTGCTCGCTGTTCTACAAACCTCTGCTCTTGGAGGCCCAACACCTGTCTACAAGAATAGAAGCTCCCGTAGACATCAAGCACTTTTCACGGCGCCGTTGCCGGGGAGGAAAGGTAAAAAGGCACTCATACTCCGGTTACAGAGTAACGATTACTTTTACGGCGCCATTGTGTTTGTGCTCGAAGCTATTTCCTTTAGATCCTGCAATTGCATCTTTTTGTTTCTTGTTTACACTAGTTTGGCATAATGGACAACAATGAGCTTCTTATTCTATTTCCTGATTTAAAACATGGATTGTTTGATGCGGAAATTAAAAAACCTATGAAATCTTATTTGCATGCTGGTAGTGATATTAGTATGAACGCTTTGAACACGATTGTTGATAATGATATAGAAAGTTCTAAGCTTGGGGAAGCTGGTTTTCATGATCTTTTTAGTCCCCCAAGCATCGAGGAGAAAATTTTCTTTGATAATACTATGCCTCCTATATTTGATGATGAGAATAATAATGATAGCTACTTTGTTGAATTTGCTCCCACTACAACTAATAAAATTGATTATGCTTATGTGGAGAGTAATAATTTTATGCATGAGACTGATGATAAGAATGCTTTATGTGATAGTTATATTGTTGAGTTTGCTCATGTTGCTACTGAAAGTTATTATGAGAGAGGAAAATATGGTTGTAGAAATTTTCATGTTACTAAAACACCTCTCTATGTGCTGAAATTTTTGAAGCTACACTTGTTTTATCCTCATATGCTTGTTACTCTGCTCTTCATGAACTTGTTTATTTACAAGATTCCTATGCATAGGAAGCATGTTAGACTTAAATTTGTTTTGAATTTGCTTCTTGATGCTCTCTTTTGCTTCATACTCTATTTTTCATGTGAGCATCATTAAAACTCGCTGAGCCCATCTTAACGGCTATAAAGAAAGAACTTCTTGGGAGATAACCCATGTGTTATTTTGCTACAGTACTTTGTTTTATATTTGTGTCTTGGAAGTTGTTTACTACTGTAGCAACCTCTCCTTATCTTAGTTTTAAGTTTTGTTGTGCCAAGTAAAGTCTTTGATAGTAAAGTAAGTACTAGATTTGGATTACTGCGCAGTTCCAGATTTCTTTGCTGTCACGAATCTGGGTCTACCTCCCTGTAGGTAGCTCAGAAAATTAAGCCAATTTACGTGCATGATCCTCAGATATGTACGCAACTTTCATTCAATTTGAGCATTTTCATTTGAGCAAGTCTGGTGGCCTAATAAAATCCATCTTTACGGACTGTTCTGTTTTGACAGATTCTGCCTTTTATTTCGCGTTGCCTCTTTTGCTATGTTGGATGAATTTCTTTGTTCCATTACCTTCCAGTAGCTTTGAGAAATGTCCAGAAGTGTTAAGAATGATTGTGTCACCTCTGAACATGTGAGTTTTTGATTATGCACTAACCCTCTAATGAGTTTGTTTCGAGTTTGGTGTGGAGGAAGTTTTCAAGGGTCAAGAGAGGAGGATGATATACTATGATCAAGGAGAGTGAAAGCTCTAAGCTTGGGGATGCCCCGGTGGTTCACCCCTGCATATTCTAAGAAGACTCAAGCGTCTAAGCTTGGGGATGCCCAAGGCATCCCCTTCTTCATCGACAAATTATCAGGTTCCTTCTCTTGAAACTATATTTTTATTCGGCCACATCTTATGTACTTTACTTGGAGCGTCTGTGTGCTTTTGTTTTTGTTTTTTGTTTTGTTTGAATAAAATAGATCCTAGCATTCACTTTATGGGAGAGAGACACGCTCCGCTGTAGCATATGGACAAGTATGTCCTTAGGCTCTACTCATAGTATTCATGGCGAAGTTTCTTCTTCGTTAAATTGTTATATGGTTGGAATTGGAAAATACTACATGTAGTAACTCTAAAATGTCTTGGATAATTTGATACTTGGCAATTGTTGTGCTCATGTTTAAGCTCTTGCATCATATACTTTGCACCCATTAATGAAGAAATACTTAGAGCTTGCTAATTTGGTTTGCATACTTGGTTTCTCTAGAGTCTAGATAATATCTAGTATTGAGTTTTGAACAACAAGGAAGACGGTATGGAGTCTTATAATGTTTACAATATGTCTTTTATGTGAGTTTTGCTGTACCGTTCATCCTTGTGTTTGTTTCAAATAACCTTGCTAGCCTAAACCTTGTATCAAGAGGGAATACTTCTCATGCATCCAAAATCCTTGAGCCAACCACTATGCCATTTGTGTCCACCATACCTACCTACTACATGGTATTTATCCGCCATTCCAAAGTAAATTGCTTGAGTGCTACCTTTAAAATTCCATCATTCACCTTTGCAATATATAGCTCATGGGACAAATAGCTTAAAAACTATTGTGGTATTGAATATGTACTTATGCACTTTATCTCTTATTAAGTTGCTTGTTGAGCGATAACCATGTTTCGGGGACGCCATCAACTATTCTTTGTTGGATATCATGTGAGTTGCTATGCATGTCCGTCTTGTCCGAAGCAAGAGAGATCTACCACCTTCATGGTTGGAGCATGCATATTGTTAGAGAAGAACTTTGGGCCGCTAACTAAAGCCATGATTCATGGTGGAAGTTTCAGTTTTGGACACATATCCTCAATCTCATATGAGAATAATAATTGTTGCCACATGCTTATGCATTAAAGAGGAGTCCATCATCTGTTGTCCATGTTGTCCCGGTATGGATGTCTAAGTTGAGAATAATCAAAAGCGAGAAATCCAAAATGCGAGCTTTCTCCTTAGACCTTTGTACAGAGCGGCATGGAGGTACCCCATTGTGACACTTGGTCAAAACATGTGCATTGCAAAGATCCGGTAGTCCAAGTTAATTAGGACAAGGTGCGGGCACTATTAGTATACTATGCATGAGACTTGCAACTTGTAAGATATAATTTACATAACTCATATGCTTTATTACTACCGTTGACAAAATTGTTTCATGTTTTCAAAATAAAAGCTCTAGCACAAATATAGCAATCGATGCTTTCCTCTTTGAAGGACCATTCTTTTACTTTTATGTTGAGTCAGTTCACCTATCTCTCTCCACCTCAAGAAGCAAACACTTGTGTGAAATGTGCATTGATTCTTACATACTTGCATATTGTACTTGTTATATTACTCTATGTTGACAATTATCCATGAGATATACATGTTACAAGTTGAAAGCAAACGCTGAAACTTAATCTTCCTTTGTGTTGCTTCAATACCTTTACTTTGATTTATTGCTTTATGAGTTAACTCTTACGCAAGACTTATTGATGCTTGTCTTGAAGTACTAATTCATGAAAAGTCTTTGCTTTATGATTCACTTGTTTACTCATGTCATTACCATTGTTTTGATCGCTGCATCCACTACATATGTTTACAAATAGTATGATCAAGGTTATGATGGCATATCACTTCAGAAATTATCTTTGTTATCGTTTTACTCGCTCGGGACGAGCGTAACTAAGCTTGGGGATGCTTGATACGTCTCCGACGTATCGATAATTTCTTATGTTCTATGCCATATTATTGATGATACCTACATGTTTTATGCACACTTTATGTCATATTCGTGCATTTTCCGGAACTAACCTATTAACAAGATGCCGAAGTGCCAGTTCTGTTTTCTCGCTGTTTTTGGTTTCGTAAATCCTAGTAACGAAATATTCTCGGAATCGGATGAAATCAAGACCCAGGTTCCTATTTTCACCGGAAGCATCCAGAACACCCGAGAGCCGCCAGAGGGGGGCCCTGTGGGCCCCAGATGATAGGGTGGCGCGGCCTGGGCCCTGGCCGCGCCAGCCTATGGTGTGGCCACCCCTTTGACCCTCCTGCGCCGCCTCTCCGCCTACTTAAAGCCTCCGTCGCGAAACCCCTGATGCGAAAAACCACGATACGGAAAACCTTCCAGAGCCGCCGCCATCGCGAAGCCAAGATCTGGGGGACAGGAGTCCTCGTTCCGGCACCCTGCCGGAGCGGGGAAGTGCCCCGGAAGGCTTCTCCATCGACACCGCTGCCATCTCCACCGCCATCTTCATCACCGCCGCTGCTCCCATGAGGAGGGAGTAGTTCTCCATCGAGGCTCGGGGCTGTACCGGTAGCTATGTGGTTCATCTCTCTCCTATGTGCTTCAATACAATAATCTCATGAGCTGCCTTACATGATTGAGATTCATATGATGATGCTTGTAATCTAGATGTCATTATGCTAGTCAAGTGAGTTTTACTTATGTGATCTCCTGGAGACTCCTTGTCCCACGTGTGTAAAGGTGACAGTGTGTGCACCGTGTGGGTCTCTTAGGCTATATTTCACAGAATACTTACTCACTGTTATGAATGGCGTAGTGAGGTGCTTATTTATATCTCTTTATGATTGCAATGTGTTTGTATCACAATTTATCTATGTGCTACTCTAGCAATGTTATTAAAGTAGTTTTATTCCTCCTGCACGTGTGCAAAGGTGACGAGTGTGTGCACCGTGTTAGTACTTGGTTTATGCTATGATCATGATCTCTTGTAGATTGCGAAGTTAACTATTGCTATGATAATATTGATGTGATCTATTCCTCCTACATAAGCATGAAGGTGACAGGTGTGCATGCTATGTTAGTACTTGGTTTAGTCTTTTGATCTATCTTACACTAAAGGTTACTAAAATATGAGCATTATTGTGGAGCTTGTTAACTCCGGCATTGAGGGTTCATGTAATCCTACGCAATGTGTTCATCATCCAACAAGAGTGTAGAGTATGCATTTATCTATTCTGTTATGTGATCAATGTTGAGAGTGTCCACTAGTGAAAGTCTAATCCCTAGGCCTTGTTCCTAAATACTGTTATTGCTGCTTGTTTACTGTTTTACTGCGTTACTACTACTTGTTTACTGTCCTGGGCAAAGCACTTTTCTGGTGCCGTTGCTACTACTTATTCATACCACCTGTATTTCACTATCTCTTCGCCGAACTAGTGCACCTGTTAGGTGTGTTGGGGACACAAGAGACTTCTTGCTTTGTGGTTGCAGGGGTTGCATGAGAGGGATATCTTTGACCTCTTCCTCCCCGAGATCGATAAACCTTGGGTAATCCACTTAAGGGAAACTTGCTCAGCCGTTCTACAAACCTCTGCTCTTGGAGGCCCAACACTTGTCTACAAGAATAGAAGCTCCCGTAGACATCACCGAGCACAACTATCCAAATATGCCCTAGACTCAATGGTTAGTCCACTATAAAATATATCAAGTAGATCATTCTTTTCTAAATCATGTCCGAGTCGAGCTCTGATAAGAGAACAAAATCTTGCCCAAGCCTCTGGCAATTTCTCTTCATCTCCCTGGTCAAATCTATAAATTTTCTGTAAAGCAACATGTTGAGCACTAGCATGAAAGTATTTTCGAAATAAAACATCACGCAAATCAGTTGGACTTTTAATAGAACCAGGAGGCAAATTATTATACCAAGTTTTAGCATCATCCTTTAATGAGAAAGGAAAAAATTTAGCGACAAAATAAGTACGCATCTTGACATCATCGGAAAACAAGCTACTCATAGAAGAAAGTTCAATCATGTGTTCTACAACACTTTCTTTTTCAGTACCACAAAAGGGTGCTTTCTCTACAATAGCTATATGAGATAGATCAAGAGAAAAATCATAATCTTTATCCTTAATGCATATAGGAGATGTGGCAAATTTAGGATCAGGAGATAACTTATGTCTAACAAGTATATTGTGTGAGAAACTTTTTAATTTTACTTGCATCAGCGAGTAGCATTGCATCTATTAATAAAATCATCATTAAGCTCCACATAATCTTCATCGGGATCATCACTAGAATAATCAAGTTCAGGTGAATTAACAGGTGTAGTAGCATTAGGAGTTTCAGTATTTTCAATTTGTCTAGACCTAGCAATTGTAGCATCTAGAAAAGATCCCAATGAACCACTATCATCAAGCACAGCGGAAACATCATCAATATTATAAGAATTTTCAGATTCAGCAGAAGTACCAGCAAGTGAAGAATGTGGTGGTGAAACAAGTTTATCAATCACAGATGGTGAATCAAGAGCAGCAAAGGTACTCAGAGTTGTACCTTTTCTTGTAGTGGATGGTAATATGGCGACTTTAGGATCGCGAGTTTTACCCATGATGGAGAATTTGCAGCGAACAATATCAATCCAAGTGAACTTCCAAATAAAGCTATGCTCCCCGGCAACGGCGCCAGAAAACGGTCTTGATAACCCACAAGTATAGGGGATCGCAGCTGTCTTCGCGGGTAGTAAAACCCAATTTATTGATTCGACACAAGGGGAGACAAAGAATACTTGAAAGCCTTAACGAGCGGAGTTGTCAATTCAGCTGCACTGGAAACAGACTTGCTCGCAAGAGTTTATCGGTAGTAACGGCTTTATGGCAATAGCAGTAGTGAAATAACCGCAAGTAGAGTAACGAGACAGCAGTAGTGATTATAGTAAACAGCAGGATTAAAATACTGTAGGCACGGGGACGGATAACGGGCGTTGCATGGATGAGAGAAACTCATGTAACAATCAAGCAGGGAATTTGCAGATAATAATAAAATGGTGTCTAAGTACAAAGCAATCAATAGGCATATGTTCCAAATATAGTCGTACGTGCTCGCAATGAGAAACTTGCACAACATCTTTTGTCCTACCAGCCGGTGGCAGCCGAGCCTCAAGGGAATCTACTGGATATTAAGGTACTCCTTTTAATAGAGTACCGGAGCAAAGCATTAACACTCCGTGAACACATGTGATCCTCACATCACTACCATCCCCTCCGGTTGTCCCGATTTCTGTCACTTCGGGGCCATTGGTTCCGGACAGACGACATGTGTATACAACTTGCAGGTAAGACCATAAACAATGAATATCATGATGAAATAATAACATGTTCAGATCTGTGATCATGGCACTCGGGCCCTAGTGACAAGCATTAAGCATAACAAGTTGCAATAATATCATCAAAGTACCAATTATGGACACTAGGCACTATGCCCTAACAATCTTTTACTATTACATGACCAATCTCATCCAATCCCTACCATCCCCTTCAGCCTACAGCGGGGGAATTACTCACACATGGATGGGGGAAACATGGCTGGTCGATGGAGAGGCGTCGGTGGTGATGGCGGCGATGATCTCCTCCAATTCCCCGTCCCGGCGGAGTGCCAGAACGGAGACTTATGGCTCCCGAGACGGAGTTTCGCGATGTGGCGGCGTTCTGGAGGGTTTCTCGTGACTTCGACTTCTCTCCGTGCGTTTTTAGGTCGAAGGCGATAAGTAGTCCGAAGGAGGGCGTCGGAGGCCGGCCGAGGGGGCCACACGCTAGGGCCGCGCGCCCCCCTCCTGGGCCACGCCGCCCTAGGGTGTGGGGCCCTCGGGCCTCCACCTGACTTGCCCTTCTGGTTCCGTGAGTCTTCTGGAAAAATAGGACCTTTCGTATAAATTCCGAGGGTTTTCCTGAAAGTTGGATTTCTGCACAAAAACGAGACACCAGAATAGTTCTGCTGAAAACAGCGTTAGTCCGTGTTAGTTGCATCCAAAATACACAAATTAGAGGCAAAACAATAGCAAAATTGTTCGGGAAAGTAGATACGTTTTGGACGTATCAGCCGACAATCGAGATGTAAGATCCTATGAATTTGATGCTACAAAGGAAGCCAAGAAGCTGCAGGTGCATCCCACTGACCCGAAGAAAACGGTCAATACGTCGGCTGACCTTACGATCGCATAGGAAGGCGCGCTCATCGAGTTCCTCCGTGAGCGCTGAGAGATATTCTCATGGGAACCATCCGACATGCCAGGTATCCCCAGGGAACTCGCTGAGCACGCCCTTAATGTTGACCCGACAGCCAAACCAGTGCAGCAGTCAATGCGCCGATTTTTCGAACCTAAGAGGAGAACAATTGGCGAGGAAGTCAATCGACTCCGTAAAGCAGGATTCATCCGAGAGCTCAAGGAATCTGAGTGGGTGGCTAACCCTGTCATGGTGCCCAAAAAGGACACCACCGCTCTGCGTATGTGTATCGACTACACCAGCCTCAACAAACACTGTCCAAAGGACCACTTCCCGCTGCCTCGTATTGATCAGATAGTCGACTCTACAGCCGGATGTGATCGCCTCTCCTTCCTTGATGCGTACTCCGGATACAATCAGATCAAGCTGAAGAAAGAAGACCAGGAGATAACCGCGGGCATCACCCCACACGGTGTTTTCTGTTACAACGGCATGACCTTCGGGTTGAAAAACGCAGGAGCAACTTATCAACGATGCATGCAGGCCTGCCTTGGAGAGCAGATCGGGAGGAACATCGAAGTCTACATCGAGGATATTGTGGTGAAGACGAAGCGTGCTGCCACCCTCGTCGATGATTTGCGAGAAACCTTCGACAACTTAGACAAGTATAAAATCAAGTTGAATCCCAAAAAATGCTTCTTTGGAGTGCCAGGGGGGAAGTACTCGGGTACTTCATTTCAGCCAGAGGGATTGAAGCCAACCCCTTGAAGATCAAAGCCATTCTCGATATGGAGCCGCCGAAGAATCTGCACCAAGTGCAGCAATTGGCAGGACGATTAGCAGCGCTCAGCAGGTTCATCGCCAAGCTAGGAGAAAAAGCTTTGCGACAAAGGAGGCGCAGGAATCCTTCGACAATCTAAAGAAAATCCTGTCGACATCTCCAGTCCTTGTAACAGCACAAGTCTTTAGCAGCATCTTGGTTGTCGAATGAGAAGAAGCTGGGAGAGTTCATGGCGTACAGAGGCCCATTTACTATCTCAGTGAAGTGCTCACACCCGCGAGACAGAGGTACCCCCATCATCAGAAGCTAGCATACGCAGTATGGAGGTCAGCCCGCAAGTTACGGCACTACTTCACAGAGCACCCAATTATCGTCGTGAGCGAAGCGCCACTGAAAAGCATAATGACTAATTCGGAGGCCACAGGTCGAGTGTCCCAATGGGTTATCGAGATAGCACCACATGACATAACTTACGTCAATCGAACAGCCATAAAATCCCAAATCCTCCCAGATTTCGTGGCAGATTGGATCCAGTCACAGACGCCAGCAGCACCCGACATGTCGGGGTCATGGGTAATGTACTTCGACGGATCAAAACGGAGTGCAGGTGCAGGAGCAGGAGTGGTGTTGATATCACCGCAGGGAGATAAGTATATCTTACGTGTGAACTTCTCTCTGCCGACGGAAAATGAAGCAGAATACGAAGCGCTGCTGCACGGAATGAAGATGGCAAAGGCATGCGGGGCAACTCGTCTAGAAATCTACGGAGACTCGAACTTAGTGGTGCAGCAGTCGATGAACCTGTGTGACGCGGTCAGCGACAACATGATCGCCTATCGGCAGCTGTATCAAAATATGGAAGCTAAATTCGAAGGATGTGAGCTCAAACATATCGGCAGAGCCAGCAACGAGGAAGCCGACACTCTGGCAAACATTGGGTCCATGTGCTCCCCTATTCCAGATGGAGTGGTTTACGAAGTGATCGCTCAGCGATCGATAAAAGAGAAGGCGTCGGCACCTCCAAAAACGTCGGCTGACGAATTGGAGACGAGCTTGCAGCGAGCTGTCGAAGAATCTCCAACTCTTCCCGCTGAACAAGTCCTCCTCCTCGAGCCACTATGTACCAAGCCGTTCCTAGCGTATCTAACGAAGCAGGAATTACCAGAAGATCCAGTGGAAGCAAGACGAATCGTCAGACGATCAAAAGCCTTCACCATAGTAAATGGCGAACTTTACAAATGCAGCATTTCTGGTATTTTCCAAAGATGTATCGCCATTGACGATGGAAGAGCACTGTTGCGCGAGATACATGAAGGAACCTGCGGACAACACGCAGGAAGCAGGGCCCTCGTGGCGAAGGCCTTCAGGGCAGGATTTTACTGGCCAACAGCGGCATCGGATGCTCGAGACCTGGTCATGAAGTGCGACCCCTGCCAACGGTTTTCACCAAAACCGCACGCCCCTGCGACAGATTTGATGACGATACCGCTGGCGTGGCCCTTTGCTCAATGGGGACTCGACCAAGTTGGACCATTGCCGAGGTCGTCACCTGGAGGACACACGTACTTACTGGTCGCAGTCGACAAGTTCACCAAGTGGATCGAGGCAGTACCTGTACGAAATCAAAAAGCTAAAACAGCAGTTCAATTCTTCAAAGGAATAACCTGTCGATTTGGTATGCCTCACAGTATCGTCACAGACAACGGAACCAACTTTGACTCCAAAGAGTTTCGGAAATTTTGCGACGACGGAGGAATCAAACTAAAGTTTGCATCAGTGGCCCATCCACAGACCAATGGCCAGGTGGAAAGGATCAACGGTCTCATAGGGGATGGCCTCAAGAAACGCCTTACGAGTGCGGTCTGGAGCCCGGGTCGAAGAGTTACCGTCCGTACTCTGGAGTTTGCGTACTACACCTAACGAGTCGACTCGGTACACCCCGTTCTTCTTGGTGCACGGAGCCGAGGCTGTCCTGCCGGCCGATGTTCGAGTTCGAAGCACCTCGAGTGACAGACATACACGGAATCCTCTTCCAATATCGCGCTACAGGATGCTGTGGACCTCCTCGACGAAGCACGAGACATTGCCTTGGCAAGAACGACGGTATACCAGCAGGCATTGAGAAATTATCACAGCCGACGAATACGCAGTCGAAGCTTTAATGTTGGGGATATGGTACTTTGGCTGAAGCAAGAGAGACCCTTGAAACTTGAATCCCCATGGGAAGGACCATACATCGTCACGGAAGTAATACCAGGAGGAGCCTATCGGCTCAAAAACCCAGTTTCAGGAAAAGACGTTGAGAATCCATGGAACATCGCACATTTGCGACGGTTCTATACATAGGATGCGATTGTTTTTAATTACTCGACAGCCCTTAAGGTTGCTTTTGCACTATGAATAAAAGTTCTAATCAGGTTTTCTACCTTTTTTCCTTGCTCCAGGCCTTATCACCCGAACATACCGTATGGGGCCCTACCATTGGCTCTTACTCCCATCGGGAGCGCTGGCCTAAAAAATACGCTCACACAGTGTCATTAATTAAATACTCCCATCGGGAGCTAAGATTAATGATGCACAAAAACAACCAATCCAAGCCTCGAAAAAATACACGAGTGCTGCAGTCGATGGTTACATTATCACAAAATAAGGCTCAAACCGGTGCACCGCATGACGAAGCCAAGCGTCTAATTCTCTCGACTAAGTTGATGGGTCTCGCTCTTACAAAACTTACATATAGGCTTCGCAATAACATTGCATAATTCAACGAAGTCGTCGAGAGAGCAGGTTGAACTGATCACTCAGCCGCCCTCGACAATAAAATATCAATCAAACTAACATAGCGTGCAACGTACGCAGTAAATTTATACAAAACAATCTTGTGCAGGTATAAGGTCATTACATTCATGATCGGGCTCCCCGGTCCCAGTGGGCCTTTAGATCCTTCTCAAGGCATGACTCCATCCGAGAAACAATGGTGTAAGCAGGACCTCTAGCAACATCGTAATATTGGCCTAAACTCCTCTCAGTGTTTGCTACGGCTCCAAAGTCTAAAGACGGATGGCACGCCAATATCGAAGCAAAGGCAAGCTCAGCACCAGCCAGGAGTTCTTTCCGCACCAACTGTCGAATCCTTTCGGGAGACTTGAATCGGGTGAACAAGGCAGATATGGTTTCGGGTGCTTGGTCTAGAGGGAACAAGGTGTTCCAAACCATCGTGAGATGAGTGTGGAACTTATCAAAGTAATAATGCGCCTTCCCCACCCGGTACTTAAACTTCGCCATGACAACAGCCTTCGGACGATGCAGCCATAAATCATGCTTCGGGTGCGCAACGTCAATCATCGCCTCGACCTCTTCATGGATCTTCTTGTTCTCCTCGGTTGCATCTGAAGCTACGACTGGAAAAGGAACGAATGTCGGTTAAAAGAACATTCAAGCTATGTCGAAATCGGAAGATGGGCTAATACTTACAGCCCAAACTTTCGGTAGCAACATGAAGACCATCGAGAGCGTCATCGTTCGATAGCAGTCGCTATCTCTCCCTTTTTCTTCACCAAGGCTGCCATCGCACGAAGAGAAGTGATGTCTTTATTTAGACAAGACACTTGGTCACGTAAGCGGCGAACAAGGCCTGATTCATCGTTACTTGAAGGGTTCGGAAAAAGCTCGGCACGGGAAGAAGATGAAGGAATCTGCAACGACAGTCCCTAGTTCAGACAAGCATTAACATAAAAACTCCCATCGGGAGCGCTTGGCATATATGATACATTCAAAAGGATGTTCGAATTGGCAACAGAGCCGAATTAAAACTGGACTACGTCAAGTTACGGATGATCTTATTTACAACAAGTCAAACAACAGTTCAAGGATTCGCCGATGATGAACCAGGGGCAGACTCGGGAATAGGCTTGGCTTGTGCTTCATCTACCAGCTTCAGAAGTTGATTGGCACAAGTTATTGCCGATCTTTTGAAAGGCTCAAGGTCGACTAAATGGTTGTCATCATCGACAAGCAATGCCTTAGATAACTTCTCCAATTCTGACCCCATCCCATGTCCCATGAGCAAGCTCGGAAAGTAAGAACCGCCCCAACTAAGCGGCTACGGCGTTTCAATACCTCCACAGGCTCGGAAGGATCAGCAAGGAAAGCATCTGCCATCTCGTCGAGAGTCTTGTCCTGCTTCATCTTCTGGAAGATCATCGAGTATAGCCTCGACAACGCTCCTTTGGTCTTTTCCAGAAGTCCAAGGACTTGGACATTGGACTCAGCGGCAAGAGACAAGGCATCGGCTGTAGAGTCCTCCCGAAGCTGATGACGTCGAGTGAAAGTTATGTCGGCAGCCTCTGAAAGAAAGACAGGTCAACAATCAATGAAGAAACACCAAGAAAGAAACGGTGTACCATGGATTTTACCTAATAAATCCTTGATGGATTCGTGGAGGACGCCTTCCTTCCTGTCGACTGCAGCCGCCGCACGCCTGGCATCTTGTTCATCCTTCATCTACTGCTTTAGCTTCTTCACCTCCTCCTTCAGCAAGGCGTTCTCATTCTTGGCGTCGGTAGCAAGCCTGTTGGCTTCAAGCACCTGGTCAGCCGAAGATCTGATAGTCTTTCGAAGTTGGAAGTTTTCAGCCTCAAGTCGGGTGAATTGTTAAGCGAAATCCGCTACAGCATCGACTGTAGCGTAAATCGGCTGCAGCAAGAAAAACCAAGAGGACTCAGTCGACAGAAACTCGACAAAGCAGGGCAGATTAAATACTTACATGATCACGACCAGCCGACAGAGAGGGAGCATCGCCAGGAGGAATAACTTTCGACACTGGAATCTTCTCTACACCTGTTCGCGAGGGAGGTGTCGACTTGGCGGGAGATGGATTCGATTCCTTAGCAGATGCCGCTCTCCCAGAGGCTAACTTGGCCCTCTTCGCGAGAGGAACTTCGTCATCATCATCAGAGCTACTTAAGTGCAGTGCACGGTTAGCATACAAAATGATAGGAAATAAATCAGGAAAAGAGTATAAATGCTCACAGGTCCAGATCATCTTCGCCTGCGAAGAAACTTGTTGAACTCCTCTTAGCAGGAGGAGGCGAAGCAGTTCCATCAGCATCATTATCTCCTCCGCTAGGACTTGATTCAGCCGTTGTAATGAAATCGTCGTGTATCTGCTTACGGCGTCTGCTCCTGAGGAAGGCATCATCCTCGGCAACCTTCTTCCTCTTGGACATCGCTGTCCTCGAAGGCATGCTGAGCGTCCTCGGTCCCCTCAGAATCATCATCGTCATCCTCTAGTACCACACCGCTTTCGGGTGCAGGAGGATAGCATTGAGCAACGGTGGGGGCATGTCGAAGAAAAGAAATTTGTGAGACACAACGGAAAAAGGAGTAACAACCGCAAGCAAAGAGCGGCAGAGATTACCTCGGTCGGGAGATGGTCAAAATCATAAGGAGGACGAGCCGATGTCAAGATAATGTTATCCTTCATACTAAGGCACGTTAAGCGGCGAACCTCGTCCCGAAGCTCGTCTGCCGACAGGTCGGCAGAGCTGATCCTCGACTTGTCGGTCTTGCCGGTGTAAAGCCATAGCTGGTGGGGTCGAGAAATTAGCGGCTACACTCGACGTTGTAGGAACACTGAAACTACTTCAGTGCCGCACATCGTCAAGCATCGCGTGTTCTTCAGGACGACGACCCGCTCAAACAGTCTGTCGGCTGTCGCCCTCTCTTCGGGAGAAAGGGCGTTTCGCCAGGACTTTTTCTTGTGAGCCACCAAGACATCATCAAAGTGAGGGAGATTCGAGCGCCGCCCGGGCACTATGGGATCGCGCAGGTAAAACCACTTGTTGCGCCAGCCCTGGACGGACTCCTTCATTGGATAGTCGAAGTAGTCGACCTCCTTCCTAACAACAAAGCCAACGCCACCGACGACGGGGGGGGCCATTGCAGTCATTGTGGCGCTTCACGTAGAAGATCTTCCTCCAAAGACCCCAGTGAGGGTCAATGCCGAGGAAGGCCTCGCAAAGGGTGATGAAGATAGAGAGATGGAGGATGGAGTTTGGGGTCAGCTGCCAGAGCTGGATCCCGTAAAAGAAAAGAAGGGAGCGAAGGAACTTGTGGGCCGGAAGAGAAAGACCACGGAACAAAAAGGCAACGAACATGACAGTGAAACCCTTCGGGGGCTTTGGGCGAGAAACCGCACCTGGAAGACGAATATCATCCTCAGATGCGGAGATGAAGCCGAGGGCGCGCAGCTTCTTGATGTCACGGTTGGAAATGGCGGAGGCACTCCAATCACGACTAACCTTGGCCGCGTCCGAAGTGCTGGCGCTCTTCTTCTTGCCCATTGATACGTCTCCGACGTATCGATAATTTCTTATGTTCTATGCCATATTATTGATGATACCTACATGTTTTATGCACACTTTATGTCATATTCGTGCATTTTCTGGAACTAACCTATTAACAAGATGCCGAAGAGCCGATTGTCGTTTTCTGCTGTTTTTGGTTTCGGAAATCCTAGTAACGAAATATTCTCGGAATTGGACGAAATCAAGACCCAGGGTCCTATTTTGCCACGAACCTTCCAGAAGACCGAAAGGGATACGAAGTGGGGCGACGAGGCGCCGCCACCATAGGGCCGCGCCGCCCTATGGTGTGGGCCCCTCGTCAGCCCTCCGACTCTGCCCTTCCGCCTACTTAAAGCCTCCGTCGCGAAACCCCTGATGGCGAAAAACCACGATACGGAAAACCTTCCAGAGACGCCGCCGCCGCTAATCCCATCTCGGGGGATTCTGGAGATCTCCTCCGGCACCCTGCCGGAGAGGGGATTCATCTCCCGGAGGACTCTACGCCGCCATGGTCGCCTCCGGAGTGATGAGTGAGTAGTTCACCCCTGGACTATGGGTCCATAGCAGTAGCTAGATGGTTGTCTTCTCCTCATTGTGCTTCATTGTTGGATCTTGTGAGCTGCCTAACATGATCAAGATCATCTATCCGTAATGCTATATGTTGTGTTTGTCGGGATCCGATGGATAGAGAATACCATGTTATGTTAATTATCAAGTTATTACATATGTGTTGTTTATGATCTTGCATGCTCTCCGTTATTAGTAGAGGCTCCGGCCAAGTTTTTGCTCTTAACTCCAAGAGGGAGTATTTATGCTCGATAGTGGGTTCATGCCCGCATTGACACCGGGACGATGATGTAAAGTTCTAAGGTTGTGTTGTGTTGTTGCCACTAGGGATAAAACATTGGTGCTATGTCCGAGGATGTAGTTGTTGATTACATTACGCACCATACTTAATGCAATTGTCTGTTGTTTAGAAACTTAATACTGGAGGGGGTCCGGAGGATAACCTGAAGGTGGACTTTTTAGGCATAGATGCAGTTGGATGGCGGTCTATGTACTTTGTCGTAATGCCCAATTAAATCTCACTGTACTTATCATGACATGTATGTGCATTGTTATGCTCTCTCTATTTGTCAATTGCCCGACTGTAATTTGTTCACCCAACATGCTTTTATCTTATGGGAGAGACACCTCTAGTGAATTGTGGACCCCGGTCCATTCTTTTAATACTGAAATACAAATCTGCTGCAATACTTGTTTTTACTGTTTTCTCTGCAAACAATCATCTTCCACACAATACAGTTAATCCTTTGTTACAGCAAGCCAGTGAGATTGACAACCTCACTGTTTCGTTGGGGCAAAGTACTTTGGTTGTGTTGTTGTTGACTGCCAAAACCCACCGGCGGGCAGCGGCCTTGTCAACACCGTAGAGCCGGGAAGAGCCTAGAGCTGCGGCTGGCTGAGACCCCTCCGAGCGACGGCCCGCAATGCTCT
>NC_061510.1:173896158-173932777 GCF_022539505.1 Lolium rigidum
GGGGCCACACCATAGGGCGGCGCGGCCCCCCTGCGGCCGCGCCAGCCCTAGGGTTTGGTGGCCCGTGGCCCCCTCCGGTCCTTCCCGGGTGTTGCTGGATGCTTGGAGTGAAAATAGGAACTTTGGCGTTGATTTCGTCCGATTCGAGAATATTTCGTTACTAGGATTTCGAAACCAAAAACGACGAGAAAAGCAGCGCACTTCGGCATCTTGTTAATAGGTTAGTTCCGGAAAATGCACGAATATGACATAAAGTGTGCATAAAACATGTAGATAACATCAATAATGTGGCATGGAACACAAGAAATTATCGATACGTTGGAGACGTATCGGTCATCGACGAGAGGGTGGCAGCATGCTTCGTCTTTCACCACAATATCGTCGATGTAGACTTCGATGTTCCTCCCGATCTGCTCTCCAAGGCAGGCCTGCATGCAACGTTGATAAGTTGCTCCTGCGTTTTTCAACCCGAAGGTCATGACGTTGTAACGAAACGCCGTGTGGGGTGATGAACGCGGTTAGCTCCTGGTCTTCTTTCTTCGAGCTTGATCTGATTGTGTCGGAGTACGCATCAAGGAAGGAGAGCGATCACATCCGGCCGTGGAGTCGACTATCCGATCAATGCGAGGCAGCGGGAAGTGGTCCTTTGGACGAGTGTTTGTTGAGGCTGGTGTAGTCGATACACATACGCGAGATCGGTGGTGTCCTTTTTGGGCACCATGACGAGGGTTGGCCACCCACTCAGATTCCTTGAGCTCTCGGATGAATCTTGCTTTACGGAGTCGATTGACTTCCTCGCCAATTGCTCTCCTCTTAGGTTCGGAAAATCGGCGCATTGAGCTAGCTGCCTTTGGTTTGGCTGTCGGGTCAACATTAAGGGCGTGCTCGAGCGAGTTCCACGAGGGATACCGGCATGTCGGATGGTTCCCATGCAAATATCTCCCAGCGCTCACGGAGGAACTCGATGAGCGCGCTTCCTATGCGACCGTAAGGTCAGCCGACGTATTGACCGTTTTCTTCGGGTCAGTGGGATGCACCTGCAGCTTCTTGGCTTCCTTTGTAGCATCGAATTCATCGGATCTTACGTTTCGATTGTCGGCTGGTGGTTGCGTATGATCTGTGGCAGCGTCGATTGCATTGAGTTCTTCCTTGGCACCGAACTTTGAGGTGATCTTCTGGAACTCCCTATCGCAGGTGTCTGATCGAGCAAAGCTCCCATGAACGGTTATCGGGGTCCCGTTGTTGCCCGGCATTTTCAGTTTTAGGTACGCATAATGAGGTACGGCCATGAATTTGGCAAACGCGGGCCTGCCAAGGATGGCGTGATATTGAGACTCCCAGTCGACTACTTCGAACTCGATCTTCTCCTTCCTGAAGTTGTTGGGCGTACCAAAGACTACATCCAATGATGTTTTACCAAGAGAATAAGCGGGTCGAGTCGGTATGATGCCATGGAACCCTGTGTCGGACTCTCTTAGCATGTCGACTGTTAAACCCATTGCTTTCATTGTGTTGGCGAATAGTAGGTTCAAGCCACTTCCTCCGTCCATGAATACTTTGCTCATGTTGTACCCTCCAATCTGCGCCTCAAGGACAAGGGCTGCATGACCTGGTCTAGGGACGGCTTTCGGGTGGTCTGTCCTGTCGAAGGAGATGCTTTGCTCCGACCAGTCGATGAATTCGGGTGTGTCAACCATAGCCACTTCTGCATACTTCACTTCTCGCGAGAATTTCTTGATTTCCCTCTTTGAAAAGCTGGTTTTATGGATCATGTTGACCTGTCCGCGTGGCTCTGGGAATGCTTCGACTGGTACATACTCGTCTCTTTCCATTGGTTCGTACGGCTCTGGTACATACGGTTCTGGCGGATGGCCGTAAGATCTTGCCCTCTTCTCCATCATGTGAACTCTTGATATGGCTTCGGCTCTAAGATCATCACAGAACTGTCGAATCTCCAGGAAGTGTCGGCAGTTCCTTAGTAGGTGGCTGGATTTCTCTCGACCATCCTTCGGATCAATGTAGGAGTGGAGGTAACACGGTGCCTCGAGTTGCTCCGTAGCCGAAAGATACGGAGAACGGGTGCGGCCCCTCATTGATGACGTGTCGTGGCATCCTTGTTCAAACTGGCGAAGGTGAGCTGCTGTTCTCCCTTCCTCCTCGCGGTGCGAGCCCTTTCGTTTTTTCCTCTATCCTGCCATGACGTCGAAACTTCCTCGGTTGCTTCTTGTATGCTCCTGGGTGGAACTTTTAGGGCTGCTGTTGGAAGAACGCCTTCCGAGGCCGCGGCCTTCGGGTCGGATGCGCCGTCCCTAGGGAGGCGAAGAAAACCTCCAGAGTTGATGATGAAGTGGACACCACCGAAAGTAGCATCCATGTCGCGAGATGATCTCGCAGGGATCGGGTGAAGTGTTTCGCGGCGCGGCACGAACTCGAAGGACCCGCAGCGGATCGAATCTCTTGGTTCTGCCGGTGTCGGTGATTCGAGTAAGAACGCCGCGGACGTGACTGGTACTGCCGATGACCTGCCTTGTGCCGACAGGGTTCCCACAGACGGCGCCAATTGTCGAGGGTGCTCCTCGGTAATGCCCTCCGATAGGGGCTTAGGGTTGATGGAATCCTGCAAGCTGACACGAGACATCGGTTCACAGACAAGCGGGGAGAGCGATTTACCCAGGTTCGGGGCCCTCGATGAGGTAAAACCCTCACGTCCTGCCTGTCGTTCTTGATTATGATGATAATGGGTTACAAAGGGATGCCGAATAGTTCGGCTGAGATCTCGTCGAGATGGCTAAGCGCTAAGGTGACCTAGCTTTAAGTTTCCGTTGGCTAAGATCGCTAAGATTGATTGTGTGTGCCTCGACCGCCCCTCTCCTGGCCTTTATATAGGAGGTCAGGTCTCAAGAGGTCTAATCGAGTACGACTAGGTTTACAGTAGATCTATCTCTAGTACGCGTCTTGTTCGGCTCCTTACGCGTCTTGTACTTCAAGGAATCTTCTGTTGCACCGCCCTAGTGGCCCATCTTGCCGTCGAGTGCCTTCACGGGCCTCCAACTAGGAAATACAGGATAGGGCAACATTGGTCACCCGAAGGGTAATGCCCACGTCAATCTAACTCTGGGGAGTGTCGATGTTCCCTTCTATTTTGTCGTGCTCTGTCCACTCGTGCTTGCGCTGCCGTGTCTCGTGCTCCACTTGTTCTCTCGGGACTCGGCGGCTGGCTGCAGCGGGTCGTGGACTATTTTGCCTTGCTGCCCCTTCAGGAGGCGGAGTTGCGAATGCTGTCCCCATAACTCCGACCCCTGCCATGGCCATGTTGTACAATGCTTCTCTTGGATCTCCAGGAGGTGGTCTATTTGCGAGGATAAAGGCTTGCGTCGCCATATACCCAGCTTCCGGTGTTTTGGGGATAATGTTCCCCCTCGTGTCGATTGACATAAAAGACATGTCAAGGTTTTGAACTAGGTTTTCTCTCTCTGCTCGGGTATGTTTTGCGGGCGAGATCTTGCTCTCCTTCGAGCTTCCCAGTGACTATGTCCCGAAGTTCCCGAATGTCGACTTAGCTCCGCTCTTCGCCTGCTTGATGCAGAGGCTGCTTCCTGCCTCCTATCTAACTCGATTTTCTGTTTCTCGAGCTCCCTCCTGATACGGGCAAGCCTATATTAGTACGCTTGTGACTCCCCAGGTGTTGCCGCAATAGTCATTGGTTCTGTACCATCGATAGCTCTTGCGACTCGATCCCATACGGCCTGCGGAAATTGCACCATCTCTCGTGTTCCTGTTCCGATATATTTTGTTCCCAAACCTCGCGCGAGATCTGCGGGATCGACATACGGATTTCCCGCATCGTCGAAAGCCTCTGACGTCGCTGCTTCTGTCCGGCTTGGTTCTCCAATTGCGTAGATCTGATGATATTTTGGATTCTGAACTTTGTAGGGTTTGGTGACACCATCATAGAGATTGGTGAAGACCTTTCCAACGGTGATGGATTTGTCGATGAAGTTGAAGCTGTCGGTGTCGCTCGAGTCATCGCTTATATAGGAGTCCGCAGATGACTCGAAGGACATGTCGCTGAAGATCTTGACGAGTTTTTCGCTCGCTCTGGTGCTGATGAAGCGTGGCGATGAAATCTCCTCGTCGCCTGACTCGATGGATGATGCTGAGCTCGAAAAATCGGGATCGACCGCCGATAATCCCGACGAGATCCGAATTTTGAGACGATACGCTCCTTCTTTCTCGACGCGGAAGTGGAACTTTCCGAACGTCATCTCCATGGGCTCCTCCAGATACGCATATGCATCCAAACGGGAGGGCGGGTGAGGTACAAAATCAACTAGACCAGTTTCGATCTGTTTACCTTTGTCCATCGCGTTGCTTGCAGTTGACGAAGTCGATGATCTTGAACGTGCCATCGAGATCAGATCCTTGACACCTCTAATTCTCACAGACGGCGCCAATTGACAAGGTATTAACTTATCAATGCCTACGGGTTGTAGACTAGGGTTTTAGTCGGAGGTAGAGGGCAAGTAGATCTCGAAGGTTTCAGCCGAAAAGTACTCGACGATATGAAAATTAGGGTTTGTGAGACAATGACTCGATGCTTTCTTTGTCCCTCGACTCCCCCTTATATAGGAGGCTGAGTCGAGGGATTCGTAATACACAAGTTTACAGTGTCCGGGAGGGTTTCCAACTCATCCCGTAAGATTACAAATATTGTTTCCTAATACAACTCTAGCTTTCCTTAGTAATAATTCGGGCTTCCGATTCTCCTTATCCTTCGGGTCGTGGGCCTTCACTAAACCCCGGGTACCATCTTCGGAAGGCCCATTGGAGATGCCTATGTCAACAGCAGAGACACAGGATGCCTTCGACAACTTGAAGAAGGTTTTATCAACTTCTCCAGCCCTCGTGACTCCACAGGACCGGGAGCCAATGCTGATCTATATAGCCGCAACTATACAAGTTGTCAGCACTGTGCTTGTTGTCGAACGCGCATATGAAGGGAAAGTCCATGGCGTACAATGCCCCATTTACTACCTTAGCAAAGTACTCACACCAGCAAAACAACGATATCCTCATCACCAGAAGTTGGCATATGCCGTATGGAGGATAGCGCGAAAGTTACGGCATTACTTCGCGGAACATCCGATCATCGTTGTCACCGAGGCTCCATTGGAAAACATACTCACCAACCCAAAGGCTACAGACAGAGTATCTCAATGGGCTATCGAGTTATCACCACACGATATTTCTTATGTTAACCGAACAACTATTAAGTCCCAGGTCCTTTCTAATTTCTTGGTCGATTGGATCCAGTCGCAAATCCCGGCAACACCTGACCTGTAGGGTTCATGGACGATGTATTTTGATGGATCTAAGTGAAGCACATGTGCATGGGCTGGAGTAGTGCTAATCTCGCTGCAAGGAGACAACATGAGATATGTTCTAAGGATGAATTTCTCATTACAAACAAATAATGAAGCAGAATACGAAGCATTACTACACGGGATGCGTATAGCCAAAGCATGTGGAGCTACTCGTCTGGATATTTATGGAGATTCAAATCTCGTGGTTTAGCAGTCGATCAATTTATGCAATGCTATAAGTGACAACATGATTGCTTATCGTCAGTTGTATCAATCAATGGAAGCTAAGTTTGAAGGCTGCGAGTTAAAACACATAGGCAGAGCTAGCAACGAGGAAGCCGACGCTTTGGCTAATATCGGCTCTACATGCTCTTCTATTCCAGATGGAGTCTTCTATGAAGTAATTACTCAAGGTCCATTAAAGTAAAAACTTCGGCACCTCCAGAAGTATCGGCTACTGACCCGGGGGCTACGCTCCAGAAAGATACCGAAGATATTACTGATGAATCTAAACATCATGTTCTTCTTCTTGAGACTTTATGGACTGAACCTTTTCCGGCATATTTGATGGAGCAGCGTTTGCCAGACGATCCAACGGAAGCTAGACGCATTGTGCGACGATCTAAAGCTTTTATCATACTGGATGGTGACCTTTATAAACGAAGCATCTCTGGCATCTTCCAACGGTGCATCGCCATCAACGATGGAAAGGCTCTATTGCGAGAAATACACGAAGGGACATGTGGTCATCATGCAAGCAGTAGAGCACTTGTGGCTAAAGCTTTCATAGCCAGGGTTTATTGGCCAACAGCAGCAGCCGATGCAAGAGACTTAGTTCGGAAGTGCGACCCTTGCCACTGTTTTGCACCAAAACAACATGCACCTGCCACGGATCTAATGACAATACCTTTGGCTTGGCCCTTTGCGCAATGGGGACTTGACCAAGTTGGTCCACTGCCAAAATCATCGCCTGGTGGTCATACTCATCTATTGGTGGTGGTTGATAAATTCACCAAGTGGATCGAGGCATACCAGTCACCAATCAAACAGCCAAGACCGCTGTCAAATTCTTTAAAGGAATAACTTGTCGTTTTGGTGTGCCTCATAGCATCATTACAGACAACGGAACGAACTTTGATTCTAAGGAATTCCATCACTTCTGCAACAACAATGGTATCAAGCTCAAATTTGCTTCAGTTGCACATCCTCAGACCAATGGGCAAGTGGAAAGAATCAATGGCCTAATATGCAATGGCATATAAAAAGCGCCTCAGAGGTGCAACCGGAGCCTGGGTCGAAGAATTACCATCGGTACTTTGGAGTTTTCGGACTACACCAAATAGGTCAACACAAAATACACCGTTCTTCCTTGTCTATGGAGCCGAAGCTTTTCTACCTGCCGACGTTCGCTTTGAAGCACCTCGGGTGGCCGCATATACAGAAGCAACCTCTGTTCGCGCACTACAAGATGCTGTGGATCTTCTTGATGAGGCTCGAGACATCGCCTTAGCAAGAACAGCAGTATACCAGCAGGCGATACGGAATTATCACATTCGAAGAGTTCGTACTCGAAGTTTCAGCGTTGGTGATCTAGTACTACGGTTGAAGCAAGAAAGAAATCTGAAACTTGAGTCTCCATGGGAAGGACCGTTTATTATCACTGAAGTAATACCGGGAGGGGCTTATCGCCTCAAGAATCCTACTTCGGGAAAATATGTTAGGAACCCATGGAACGTCGCACACTTACGACGATTATATGCGTAGGACTCGACCTTTTTCTTTTTTGCGTAAAGGCTTCTTAGCCTGTTCAGTATTATGAATAAAACTTCTGGTTCAGCTTATATTATTATCTTGTCACCCGAACAAGATTTTGGGATCTTTTTATCGACTACTGCTACTCCCATCGGGAGCTCCGGTTAACTACACATCATAGCTTACCTGGCAATACTTGGGGGCTGCAAATAATTATTGCAATGACGTCATTAACTACTACTTCCATCGGGAGCTATGGTTATCGACGCACCATGGTTTTTCCGGCAATACTGGGAAATCATAGGTCTTTATCAAAAATAAATTCCATCAAAGCCTCAAAAAAAGTTGCGAGTGCTGCAGTTGGTGGAAACAATACAACATACGAAAGGCCCATACCGGTGCACCGTGTTACGAAGCCGAATAAAAAGTGAATAATTCCCTCGTTTACTCGAAGGGTGTCGCTCTTACAAAACATAGAATCTACTCTGCAAAAATTTTGATTACTACGGGGTCGTCGAGTGAGCAAACTGACTTGATCACTCAGTTGCCTCCGACAAAATATTTTGGCTGGACTTTACGGTTCAACGATTCATAATGATGTTAAAAGAGAACATCAAATACATATAATATTACTCCTTGCAATGCAAGGTTATCTTAAAAGGGAGAGATTCCTTACAAAATCTCACTACGTACAAGAATACTTAAAGAATTTCTATCATGGCAAGGTCCCTTGATCTGTAGGATAACGTTGCATAGAAAACAAAATTTTTCCTACCGCGAACACGCAATCCAAGCCAAGATGCAATCTAGAAGACGGTAGCAACGAGGGGGTATCGAGTCTCACCCTTGAAGAGATTCCAAAGCCTACAAGATGAGGCTCTTGTTGCTGCGGTAGACGATCACTTGCCGCTTGCAAAAGCGCGTAGAAGATCTTGATCACGATCGCTTCCGGCGCCACGAACGGGCAGCACCTCCGTACTCGGTCACACGTTCGGTTGTTGATGAAGACGACGTCCACCTCCCCGTTCCAGCGGGCAGCGGAAGTAGTAGCTCCTCTTGAATCCGACAGCACGACGGCGTGGTGTCGATGGTGGTGGAGAAGTCCGGCGGAGCTTCGCTAAGCGTGCGGGAACTATAGAGGAGAGAGGGGCGGCTAGGGTTTGGGAGGGGGGCGCCGGCCATCTAGTGGTGCGGCCACCTTGTGGTGCTTGGGGTGGCCGGCCCCCTCCCCTTGGCCCTCATTATATAGGTGGAACCCCAAGAGTTGGTCTCCAAGTCTTCGAATAAGACCCGAACCAAAAACCTTCCATAGGAGGGAAACCTAGCCCAACTAGGACTCCCACCCAAAGGTGGGATTTCCACCTCCCATGTGGGGGGTTGGCCGGCCCCCTATGGTGGAGTCCACTTGGGACTCCACCCCATCTAGGGCTGGCCGGCCATGGAGGTGGAGTCCCATGTGGACTCCACCTTCCTTGGTGGTTTCTTCCGGACTTTTCTAGAACCTTCTAGAACCTTCCATAGAACCTTCCGGATCATTTTTATTCACATAAAATGACATCCTATATATGAATCTTATTCTCCGGACCATTCCGGAACTCCTCGTGATGTCCGGGATCTCATCCGGGACTCCGAACAAATATTCGAACTCCATTCCATAATTCAAGTACTACCATTTCAACATCCAACTTTAAGTGTGTCACCCTACGGTTCGTGAACTATGCGGACATGGTTGAGTACTCACTCCGACCAATAACCAATAGCGGGATCTGGAGATCCATAATGGCTCCCACATATTCAACGATGACTTTAGTGATCGAATGAACCATTCACATACGATACCAATTCCCTTTGTCACGCGATATTTTACTTGTCCGAGGTTTGATCTTCGGTATCACTCTATACCTTGTTCAACCTCGTCTCCCGACAAGTACTCTTTACTCGTACCGTGGTATGTGGTCTCTTATGAACTTATTCATATGCTTGCAAGACATTAGACGACATTCCACCGAGAGGGCCCGCGAGTATATCTATCCGTCATCGGGATGGACAAATCCCACTGTTGATCCATATGCCTCAACTCATACTTTCCGGATACTTAATCCCACCTTTATAACCACCCATTTACGCGAGTGGCGTTTGATGTAATCAAAGTACCTTTCCGGTATAAGTGATTTACATGATCTCATGGTCATAAGGACTAGGTAACTATGTATCGAAAGCTTATAGCAAATAACTTAATGACGAGATCTTATGCTACGCTTAATTGGGTGTGTCCATTACATCATTCATACAATGATATAACCCTGTTATTAATAACATCCAATGTTCATGATTATGAAACTAATCATCCATTAATCAACAAGCTAGTTAAGAGGCATACTAGGGACTCTTTGTTTGTCTACATATCACACATGTACTAATGTTTCGGTTAATACAATTATAGCATGATATATAAACATTTATCATAAACATAAAGATATAAATAATAACCACTTTATTATTGCCTCTAGGGCATATCTCCTTCAGTCTCCCACTTGCACTAGAGTCAATAATCTAGTTTACATTTGTAAAGATATAACACCTTGGCCTTCTGGTGCTTTATCATGTTTTGCTCACGAGAGAGGTTTTAGTCAACGGATCTGACACGCTCAGAAACGTATGTATTTTGTAATTCATTTGCGTCTCAACGCATCACTCATTTCCAAATGAGTCGGCATTAAATATGTTTGATCTTCTGGTGGAACCTTAATTCCACTGTCTGAAATATGTCACTAATATTGTCACACACAATATAGCTTCAAAGTTCTGACTCTCGTCGGAACTGCACCAAGTTCTCAAATAACCTCTTGACTTAACATCCTTTGTCATTGTCAAAATAATGACATACTTCTGCCTTCTTTTGTAGAATCCGTCACAATATTTAGAACTCTTCTAAATCTAGCATAGACAACTTCTAGCTCATTGTGCTACCTTTTAAACAACACTTAGTCTAATTTGAGATTGAAATTATATTTTATATGTGACAAAACCAATATCGTTGTAACACCTTACAGCGATTTGTTTGTCATTTCTTCATACAAAAATATATATATATCCTTAGTTCTTCTAAAGTACTCAAGGATATTCTTACTGTCGTCCAATGATCATCATATGAATCATTCTGATATATGCTCATAACACTTTATAGCACATGATATCTGATTGTGTACATATTATTCGTGATCTATAATCACTCATGTGTTTTTACTCATTGAGTGTCAGATACACTCAAGTCTTGTTAAACCTTCACATGACAAGAACATTTTCTTAATATTTCTATATTGAACTACTTCAATATCCATCATATGTACTTTGACTTAAACTTATTTATGTGTTTCAATCTATCTTCATAGATCTTGACACTAAATTTGTTTCGATCCATATCCTTTCATTGAAGTTAATTCTCAATGAAACCTTTTTAATCAAGTATATAATTACATCATTTATAACCAACTATATGTCACCTACATAAAGTATTATAAATGTGTCTTAGCACTCCCACTTAATTTCTTGCAAATGCAAGCCTCTTCATCGTCTCTGATGAAATCAAAAACTCTTTGACTATTTCATCTGGTGAAGATTCCAACTCCGTGATACTTACTTCATCCAATTGAAGCTTGTATACCTATCTAGTATTCCACGGACCAGCAAAACTCTTGGTTGTATCTTGTATACATACTTCGTTAAGTAGTGTATTTTGCCATCCTACTAGCATATCTCATAAAAGAAATATGTAGTGATTACTAGAATAATCCACATAGACTATAAGCATTGCTACGGAAGATCTAATCTTATCGTATTCAACTCTTTGAACTTTGTCGTAAACAATTTTTCGATAAGTCAAGCTTTCTTCAAGGATATTTCATCCAATTCTATCAATTTCATAGATCCATTTACTTTCATAAAGTATTCATCTATCTTGGATTTCATGGCGCATGGCCATTTTAACGTGAGTCAGGGCCCATCATAACTTCTTTGTTTTGTAGTTGGTTTATCATTGTTCAAAATCAATCCTTTGTCCACAAATCATTTATTTGATCACAAAGTAAACCATACCTACAAGGTTCAATATGTACTTCGATCTTCATGGCTAAAACACTTTGTAGTCATGGGAGCCATGATCGTTATGGCCGCTTCCGAAACCAATTCCGATGCTGCGCTACTCTGATCATTATGCTCAGGTTCATAAACCTTATCAAATTATATTGTCCTCCCACTCAAATACTTCACTAGAAACAATTTCTCGGAAATAAGAAACATTGACAAACACTTTTGTCTTTGTCTCGTGGGAAGAATTCCCAATTAAATCTCTGGGATAACCAACAAAGACATCCATCCGATTTTGGTTGACTATTAGGGTTTATACCCATGCCATAACTTGTATGGTGTCATTTCAACGGATCATGATGATGCTCTATTCAGTGTAAAAGCGGTAGTCACTAAAGCATAATCCACAAAAATATAATGGCATTAATATCTTATCTCATCATTGATCCAACAAAGTTTGGATATATCTCTTGGATACTCCATCATCACTATGATACTCCAAGAAACGTAAGTTGTAGAACAATTTCATAACTCTCTTAGATGTTCGCTAAAACTCGTAATTCAAATATTTCCACCATGATCCAATCATAGATATTTGATTTCTATTACGATGATTTCCACTTCATGCTGAAATTTATTTGAATCCTATTCAAATGTTTCAAACTTTTCCTTATTGAATATATCCACATATATACTCAATTCATTGTTTGAAAGTTTTCATGAAGTAGAAGAATCTTCCGCACACAACTATGCCCAGTGAACCACATATATCATTATGTATGTTTTTACTAAGTTAGTTGCCCGTTCAACTCTTCGGCCTATGAACGGTATTTCAGTCATTACCTTTTAGAAAAGATTTTGCAAGTGCCAAACGATTCAACAAATCGAATGACTCCAAAAATCCATTTGCATGGAGTTCCTTCATGCGATCCTTTCTAACATGACCTAAATTGCGGTTCCACAAATAAGTGGAATTCAAATCATTTGCCTTATGGCATTTTTAGCGTCGATGTTATGTATGTGTGTTTCACCATTAAGATTTATAATAACTTATCCATCATACATGGAGTAATGTCATAATTTGAACAACTCATTGTTTTCATTTGACCAGAGCAAAATAACAATTATTAAGTTCTTTATTATAAATTCTAAGGGCTAGATAGAATGCCAACGACGAACATAATAACACTTTATTTTGTTCCAGACGTGTATTCCTATCATATTCCTTATTAGTCACTTAGGCCATTGTATTCTTGTATTGCGTTGTTTTGTATGACACTTCATACCAACCAATATAGTACTAATACCCAAGAATTTCATAGTGTGACTTAACTAGGAATACAACCATAACATGTATATCATTTATATACACCCGAGCTAGACATTCTAGTCTTTTCTTTTCTTTTTGCCAAAATATCTTTTGCGTTTCTCTTTTAGCTTTCCTCATTATTCAGAAAACACTTCAACATCATTAACTTCTAGGTTTGTTGGTCAAATACCAATAACCTTGAGGTTCTTACTTTGAAGTTGATCATCATATGATAAGTGTTCCGGATTTCACTATTAGTAACCTTGTAATATGATGAACAATTTCACTCATAATTTTATCCATTGTATCATGATGACTTTCTGAGACCATGTCTGTACATGCTAGGCTCATAAAGTTTTAACCTTGGTATTCGCATGTGCAAATCTGGCTTGCACCCGTTGTATGCACACGTAGAATCTATCACACCCGATCATCACGTGATGCTTCGATACGACGAGTCTTAGCAACGGTGCATACTAAGGATGATAACTTCATGGATATGCGAATATCGTTAGTGCCCCAATAGTTGGAGGATTGTGACGCCTCGGCGTCTTCAACCTTCATACATTCCCATAAAACTTATGAGTTTATGTAGTCTCACCATATAATATTCTATCATCTTGCAATAAGGTCTTAGATATCTCATATATCTCATACCTTGATTATTTCTGAAAACTAAATTTTCAGCTCCTTACTTTTCAAACAAATTTGAACTTCAAGTTTGACGGAGACAAGATAACTTTAGGTACTAATTGAAACCAATCAACAATGTGAGGTTTACTAAAAGTTTGCAATAGGACTTAATCAATTCTTGATTCTTTAACAATACGGTACCAATCCGTAAAGTTTCTTGTCAGATTTTAACAGTATTTCTATCTCAATTACAAGACTAGCGCATGGTAGAAAACGGATGCCAATACTACAAAATTAATTCAAAATACTACTCGGACTATGTTTATGATAATTAGTTCATGTTTTAATCTAATTACTAATGAACTCCCACTTAATACAACATCCCTCATAGTTGTTAAGTGGTACACGATCCAAATCCACTACACCAAAACCGATCATCACGTGAGATGATGTAGCTTCAATGGTGAACATCAACATGTTGATCATATCATCCATATGACTCGTGTTCAACCTTTCGGTTTCCGTTGTCCCGAGGCCATGTCTGTACATGCTAGGCTCGTCAAGCAAACCCAAGTATTCCGCGTGTGCAACATGGCTTACACCCGTTGTATATGAACGTTGAATCTATCACATCCGATCATCACGAGATGCTTCGAAACGACGGACTTTGGCAACGGTGCATACGAGGGGAGAACACTTTATTATCTTGATATTAATGTGAGGGATCATCTTATAATGCTACCGTCGCGATCTAAGCAAAATAAGATGCATAAAGGATTAACATCACATGCAATTCATATGTGATATGATATGGCCCTTTAGTCTTTGCGCCTTCGATCTTCATCTCCAAAGCACGGACATGATCTCCATCATCAACGGGCATGATTTCCATCATCGTCGGCGTAGCGTCAAGGTTCATGGCGCCGTCTTCATGGTTGTTCACCTCATGTAGCAACTATTACAACTACTTTGAAATACTACTCAACATGAAATTTAAAGACAACCATAAGGCTCCTGCCGGTTGCCACAATACAATAATGATCATCTCATACATATTCATCATCACATCATGGCCATATCACATCACCAAACCCTGCAAAAACAAGTTAGACGTCTCTAATTTGGTTTGCATATTTTACGTGGTTTAGGGTTTTCGAGTAAGATCTAATCTACCTACAAACATGAACCACAACGGTGATACTAATGTTGTCAATAGAAGAGTAAATTGAATCTTCACTATAGTAGGAGAGACAGACACCCGCAAAGCCTCTTATGCAATACAAGTTGCATGTCAAACGAGGAACAAGTCTCATGAACGCGGTCATGTAAAGTTAGTCCGGGCCGCTTCATCCCACTATGCCACAAAGATACAAAGTACTCAAACTAAAGATAACAAGAGCATCAACGCCCACAAAACCATTGTGTTCTACTCGTGCAACCATCTATGCATAGACACGGCTCTGATACCACCGTAGGATAACGTTGCATAGAAAACAAAATTTTTCCTACCGCGAACACGCAATCCAAGCCAAGATGCAATCTAGAAGACGGTAGCAACGAGGGGGTATCGAGTCTCACCCTTGAAGAGATTCCAAAGCCTACAAGATGAGGCTCTTGTTGCTGCGGTAGACGATCACTTGCCGCTTGCAAAAGCGCGTAGAAGATCTTGATCACGATCGCTTCCGGCGCCACGAACGGGCAGCACCTCCGTACTCGGTCACACGTTCGGTTGTTGATGAAGACGACGTCCACCTCCCCGTTCCAGCGGGCAGCGGAAGTAGTAGCTCCTCTTGAATCCGACCGCACGACGGCGTGGTGTCGGTGGTGGTGGAGAAGTCCGGCGGAGCTTCGCTAAGCGTGCGGGAACTATAGAGGAGAGAGGGGCGGCTAGGGTTTGGGAGGGGGGCGCCGGCCATCTAGTGGTGCGGCCACCTTGTGGTGCTTGGGGTGGCCGGCCCCCTCCCCTTGGCCCTCATTATATAGGTGGAACCCCAAGAGTTGGTCTCCAAGTCTTCGAATAAGACCCGAACCAAAAACCTTCCATAGGAGGGGAAACCTAGCCCAACTAGGACTCCCACCCAAAGGTGGGATTTCCACCTCCCATGTGAGGGGTTGGCCGGCCCCCTATGGTGGAGTCCACTTGGGACTCCACCCCATCTAGGGCTGGCCGGCCATGGAGGTGGAGTCCCATGTGGACTCCACCTTCCTTGGTGGTTTCTTCCGGACTTTTCTAGAACCTTCTAGAACCTTCCATAGAACCTTCCGGATCATTTTTATTCACATAAAATGACATCCTATATATGAATCTTATTCTCCGGACCATTCCGGAACTCCTCGTGATGTCCGGGATCTCATCCGGGACTCCGAACAAATATTCGAACTCCATTCCATAATTCAAGTACTACCATTTCAACATCCAACTTTAAGTGTGTCACCCTACGGTTCGTGAACTATGCGGACATGGTTGAGTACTCACTCCGACCAATAACCAATAGCGGGATCCGGAGATCCATAATGGCTCCCACATATTCAACGATGACTTTAGTGATCGAATGAACCATTCACATACGATACCAATTCCCTTTGTCACGCGATATTTTACTTGTCCGAGGTTTGATCTTCGGTATCACTCTATACCTTGTTCAACCTCGTCTCCTGACAAGTACTCTTTACTCGTACCGTGGTATGTGGTCTCTTATGAACTTATTCATATGCTTGCAAGACATTAGACGACATTCCACCGAGAGGGCCCGGAGTATATCTATCCGTCATCGGGATGGACAAATCCCACTCGTTGATCCATATGCCTCAACTCATACTTTCCGGATACTTAATCCCACCTTTATAACCACCCATTTACGCAGGTGGCGTTTGATGTAATCAAAGTACCTTTCCGGTATAAGTGATTTACATGATCTCATGGTCATAAGGACTAGGTAACTATGTATCGAAAGCTTATAGCAAATAACTTAATGACGAGATCTTATGCTACGCTTAATTGGGTGTGTCCATTACATCATTCATACAATGATATAACCCCGTTATTAATAACATCCAATGTTCATGATTATGAAACTAATCATCCATTAATCAACAAGCTAGTTAAGAGGCATACTAGGGACTCTTTGTTTGTCTACATATCACACATGTACTAATGTTTCGGTTAATACAATTATAGCATGATATATAAACATTTATCATAAACATAAAGATATAAATAATAACCACTTTATTATTGCCTCTAGGGCATATCTCCTTCATGATCTTCTTGATTCTTCAAATCTCTTTCGGCACCCGCCTCCATCCTAGAAATAATAATATGAGCATGATGCCTAGCTATGAGATATATTGATCTAATCGCATTAGCATTGGCTATGGATTCTAAATCCATGGTCGGATGACATGCTAAAACAGAAGCAAGTGCAAGTTTGGCTCCAGCAAGAATTTCTTTGCGCACCAAAGATCGAATTATAATTGGATCTTGAATCGATTGAATAAAGCAAACAAAGTCTCGGGTGCTTGATCCAAAGGAAACATAGTTTTCCATACCATGGTTAGATGACCATGGTACTTGTCAAAGTAATAATGAAATTTCTCAGCTCGATACTCGAACTTCGCCACGATTACAGCCTTTGATCTATTTGACCACAGTCCACACTTCGGGTGAGTAATGTCGGTCATTGCTGCAATCTTCTCATGGTTCCGCTTATTCTCTTCTGATTCATCGGAAGCAACGACTTTTGAAGACAAAGAGCAAGTTAGCAGAAGATCATTTACATAAGTATCAGTGAAACAAAAAAGAGGTGGCTGACTGCTTACAGTTTAAGCTCCCGGTAGCCACACGGAGGCGATCTAAAGCATGTTGTTCAACTACATCAGCAATTTTTCTTTTCTTCTTCACCAATGCTGCCATAGTATGAAGACCAACTATATCTTTATTCAATCGGGAAATTTGATTGCGCAGGCGACACACAAGTTCCAATTCATCAATAGCAGAAGAATTCAAAGAACTCTTGACTCGGGAAGAAGTCGAAGGAGTCTGCAACAAAATATTTAACATACATCTTCAGAAAATCATCGAATGCAGAAAAACTCGCATCGGGAGATGATAACCGACAAGTATAGGGGATCGCAACAGTCTTCGAGGGAAGTAAGGCCCAAATTTATTGATTCGACACAAGGGGAGACAAAGAATACTTATAAGCCTTAACAACTGAGTTGTCAATTCAGCTGCACCTGGAAAAGCACTAGTAACAGGGGTGATGTGAAAGCAGCAGTAATATGAGAGCAATAGTAACAGTAACACAGAGGCAATGGCACCAGAAAATAGTTGATACTACTTCTAATGGCATATAGGACCGAGTGAGTATTTGATGATGAAAGATGGACCGGGGTTCCAAGCTATCTACACTAGTGGTAACTCTCCAATAACAAGTGTTGGGTGAACAAATTACAGTTGGGCAATTGACATAATTATTATAGCACTAAGACAGAACATCCAATTTATTAATCATGTAGGCATGTTTTCCATATATAGTCATACGTGCTCGCAATGAGAAACTTGCATAACATCTTTTGTCCTACCAGCCGGTGGCAGCCGGGTCTCTAGGGAAACTACTGGTAATTAAGGTACTCCTTTTAATAGAGTACCGGAGCAAAGCATTAACACTTGGTGAAAACATGTGATCCTCATATCTAAGACATCCCTCCAGTTATCCCAATTTCTGTCACTTTGGGGCCTCGGGTTCCAGACATAGACATGTGCAAACAACTTGTAGATACAATCTAAGAAATAATTATAGAGCTTAAATCTAAGATCATGCCACTCGTGCACTAGTGACAAGCATTAAACACAACAAGATTGCAGCAACAATAACTTCACAAACTTTATAGATAGACTGATCATAATGTAACAATTCATCGGATCCCAACAAACACAACACCGATTACATCAGATGGATCTCAATCATGTAAGGCAGCTCATGAGATCATTGTATTGAAGTACATGGGAGAGAGAGTACCAACTAGCTACTGCTAGAACCCGTAGTCCATGGGGGAACTACTCACGGAGCATGATGGAGGCGGTGGCGTCGATGGAGAAGGCTCCGGGGGTCGATCCCCGTCCCGGAAGGGTGCCGAAACAGGAACTTCTGACCCCCGAAACTAGGTTTCGCGATGGCAGCGGCGCTCCGGGAGTCTTTCTGGAGTATGATAGATATCCCTCGGGTTTTCGCGTCGTGGGGGAATAAATAGGCAAAGGGGCGATGTCGGTGGAGTCCCGAGGTGGGCTCCCCACACGCCGGCGCGCCTGTGGGCCCGGCCGCGCGGCTGCATGGGGAGGAGGCTGTGGGCCTCCCCGGGGCTTGCCCTTCTGGCTCCGTGTGTCCCTCGGAAAAATAGGAGATTTGGCTTTTGTTTCATCGAATTCCGAGAATATTGCCCGAACAGCTTTCCTGGAACCAAAAACAGCAGAAAACAGGAACTAGCACTGTGGCATCTTGTTAATAGGTTCGTCCCAGAAAATGTATAATAATGATATATAATGCATATAAAACATGTGACAATGATACATAAAACAAGCATGAAACATCAGAAATTATAGATACGTTGAAGACGTATCAGGAGCCAGCAAAGCGTTCCATTCAAAAGGATATGATGAAAGTCAAGTGCCAACAACAAAGTTAGCCTAATTCATTACAGAGCAAAGGTCGAATGTATTTGGGGTTACAACTAAAAAATTAGTAGGCCAGGCTTGTTCAAGTTTGTGCCGATGAACTTGGTGCAGTCCCAGATGCAGCTTTCTTCTTGTCTTCATCAACTAATCTAAGGATCCGATTGGCACACGACAATGAGGGTTGCTTGAAAGCCTCAAGGTCGACAAGACAATCATTGGCATCCACTGGTAAAGCTTCGGATTGTTTCTCCAGCTCAGAACCAAGTCCATGCCCCATCAAAGTTGGAAAGTAAGGACTGCTCCGTAAAAACGAGAACATCGCTTCAATACCTCAAGGGCGTCAGAAGAGTCGATGAAGAAAGTATCTGCCATTTCTTCGAGAGTCTTGTTATGATCCAGCTTTGGGAACATCATCGAGAATAATCTCGACAAAGCCCCTTTGTTCTTCTTCAAGAGATCTTGGATCTGCTTGCTAGACTCAGTCACAAATGTAAGAGCATCCGACATCGAGTCCACTTGAAGCTTGTTCGTACGGTCGACAGGCATGTCGGCAGTACCTAGAATATCATGGAGAAACAACTCATTACAAACAGTAAAGTATTCTGGAAAAGAAGCATACAAGCATGAAGAAATCTTACTTAGCAAATTTCCAATGGACTCGCGGAGGGCACCTTCCTTTTCGCTAGCTTCAACAAAAGCCTTGTGCCTTGCCTCTTGTTCATCCTTCATTTTCTTCTTCAACTTCTTCAGTTTGTCCTTTAAGCATGTGTTTTCGCTTTGCGCTTCGGCTGCTAGCCTGTTAGCTTCTAGCACTTGATCAGCCGAAGTTTAACAGCCTTGCGAAGTTGGACGTTTTCTGACTCTAGTAGAGTGAATTGGTCAGCAAAATCTACCACAACATCAATTGTGGCATAAATTGGTTGTAGCAAGGGAATTGAAGGATTATGTAAGAATATACAACGGGCATATCTTAACCTATACTTGGATTTCTTCAAAGAGCCAATCATCGGCTCGGGGGCTGGTGGATACTACCTTGGATACTGTCTACTGAAAATAGATGCTTACATGATCACGCGAAGATGAAGGAGCGGAGGCGCTTGCTGAAGGATTAACTGTTGAAAGGGGAACTTTGTCCACGACTGTTCTTGGCGGAGGTGTGGCCATCCGATCATTTCCAGTAGTCAAAGGCATTGATTCCTTTGCAGACTCTGCCTTGTCAGATAATACTTTTGCCCTCTTTGAAAGAGGAACATCATCTTCAGAGCTGGATAAAGCAGAAATGAATCTCAGTAAAGCCGAAAGAAGCTAAATGCAGGTAAAAAAGAAATAAAAAAGACTTACGAAATCGACTCCAAGTCATCTTCTTCGGCGAAGAGTCTTGATGGTCGTTTTGCGACCTGAGGAGCCGAAGTCTCTCGGGAAGGTGCAGGGGAAGCAATTGCGTCAGCCTCATCGTCATCTCGTCCGTTAGGACTCGACTCCGATGTCTTCATCAGGTCTTCATTAAGCTTTCTGCGTCGCATTGACTTGACAAGAGCATCATCTTCGGGAGCTTCATCACCCAAAGCGTCGCTATCCTCAATAATATTCTGGTCATCCTCAATCTCTTCGGAAGCGTCGTCATCTTCTGGAGCTATACCACTTTCGGGTGTCGGTGGATAGCATTGAGCAACGGTAGAAGCATGTCCAAAATAAAATAACAAGCCTTAGATTCAGAAGCAAAAATAACATCAGATGCAGAGACGAATAAAATAGTTACCTTAGAAGGGAGGTGCTTAAGATCGAGAGGAGGGCGAGCTGAAGTCATAGCTATGTTATCCCTCTGGCTGAGGCACGTTAGGCGCCGCACCTCGTCCCGAAGATCTTCCTCAGAGAAATCAGTCGGGCTGACACTCGATTTGTCCTTGGCACCAGTATACAGCCAGAGTTGATGAACCCTTGACATTACTGGTTGCACCCAACGCTTTAAGAAAACTGTGACCACTTCAGTGCCACACATCGTCTGACCCCCTGCACTCTTTAGATCTAAGATCATTTCATACAGTTGATCAACAATTTCACTCTCCTCAGCAGTTAGGGTGTTTTGCCAAGATTTCTTTGGCACAGCAACAAGAACATCTTCGAATGGTGGCAGATTGGAGCGCCGACCTGATGCTGGGATATCTCAAAGATACAACCACTTCTGTCGCCAGCCTTGAACAGACTCCCTCGTCGAGAAGATGAAGTAATTAACTTCCTTCCTGACGATGAAGCCGACGCCGCCGACCAGGTGAGGGCCTTCATTGCCATTGTGGCGTTTGACGAAAAGATCTTCCTCCACAGACCCCATTGGGGGTCGATGCCGAGGAAAGCTTCGCACACGGTGATAAAAATCGAGAGGTGGAGGACGGATTTAGGAGTCAGCTGCCAGAGCTAAATTCCGTAGAAAAATAGGAGAGAACAAAGAAATTCGTGGGCTGGAAGAGAAAGCCCGCGTTGCAGAAAAGCAACGAACATGACGGTAAAACCCTTTGGAGGTTTTGGGCGAGAAGCAGAACCTGGATGAATGAAATCAGATTCGGTAGAAGAGATGAGCCCTAGCGACCTCATCTTGTTCTCCTCGCGCTTGGAAATGGTGGTTGCTATCCAGTCAAGGCTGGCTTTGGCTACGCCTGCGGTGGCACCAGAGCTGGCAGCACCCTTCTTCCTGCCCATGGTTGCTGGAAAGCTCACGGAGGCAGAAGCAATGGAAAGAAGGAGAAGAAGGAAGAAGATGAGCAGTATGGGAGGCGTAATAAGTGAAAACAAAAGAGCTCCTCTATTTATAACGAGGAATGGCTAGGGATCGTGGCCGTTATTTTTGCATCGTGGGAAGATGGACAAAGATCCAGTCGTACACGTGTCAAGGAGAGCGATAAACCGGCGGCCCATTACTCCCACTACGTACGGAAATCGAGGAGGCGCCTCGGCCAACGCGCAAGGACTAGTCATTTCCTAACTGACCGCGCAGAAGTAGTGTGGGCACGTCAGGCCACGTCCTGTCAATCGAACCGCCACAGTGACAACGTCATTGATGATGTCACAAAAAGTATCGAATCTTCAAAAAGTATCTGAAGGAAATTATAACATCGGGTTGCTCGACTTGAGTCTACGCACGGTTGCAAGCATCCATCCCTAGACTCGGGGGCTACTCCCATCGGGAGCGTTGGACACGCACCCGATAAAAATTATTCGAAGGTTTCAGAAGATCCAGGATCATGCCCAGGGACTTGATTATGAGTAGAGTAACGTTGTCTTGCCATCGGTAGTTAACTAGCATCGATTTATCGAGTAAAACTAGGCACGCTACTCAAATCCCTTACGTACTGTCAATTGGCGTGACATTACTCAAAGTTATTGAAGACCCGATATAAAAAAGATATCGGATGACTATGACAGTTTGCAGAAAACATCGACAGCCGAAAACATTCGAGTAGTACAACTTGAGTCTACACTCTATTGCAAGCATCCGTGCCTAGACTCGGGGGATACTCCCATCGGGAGTGCTGGACGCGCACCCGATGAAAATGAGCTTTCTGTTTCAAGAGACCAAGATCTTCCGGCAATTATGGACGTTCAACAGAAGACAATTTTAGTCCCTGTCTGAAGCTTTACTTCGGCCAGTCACTCGGGGGCTACTAATGTGGGCATTACCCTTCGGGTAACCAATATTATGCTACCTCCTACGGCCCAATCAGGGGCCATGAAGATCATCCACCGACCAATGTGGGCCGTTATGTCGGTTCTGAAGAAAGATTCTTGACGAAAACGGGAAGAAGACGACGAACAAGGAAAGTTTAGACGTAGAACTCTTTGTAACCTAGCCGAACTCGGACAGAACTCTCGGGACCTGGCCTGCAATATAAGGGCCAGGAGAGGGTCTGCCGAGGGACACACAATCACCGCAGCTAGATCCACCGTAAGTCTAGAGCTAGGTCATTTGAAATCTTAGCCTCTCGACGAGATCATAGTCTTAGCCTTCGGCTACCCCATTGTAACCCGATAATTTCGATAATCAAGATCAGACAAGCATGAAGTAAGGGTTTTACCTCATCGAGGGCCCCGAACCTGGGTAAAATCTCTCTCCCCGTTTGTTTGGTATTCGATGTCTCTTGTCAGCCTGCAGATTCCGTCAACCCTAAGCCCCAAAAGGTGGGCATTGCCGAGGAGCACCCTCGTCACCGGATGAGAATTTTTATGTGAAAATCACCTACAGAATTATCTAATATCTCCATAGTTGACGCTTGGACTCAAATTATAAGGCCACCAGAACGATCACGAGGTGGGCGGGATACCTAATCAAAGTCTTCCCCGCCTGAAAGGAGATTCAGAAAACTTGTTGAGTAGTTCCTCTTACCCGTCTCGGAAATAGCAACAAAATATAAGATGTGTTCCTTAATGCTTTCAGCAATGTATAGATGTTTAGCCAAGTCTTTAAGACCTCTGTTATTCTTAAACATGCCATTCATTTAGAAACTATCACATATTTATTCACTTTGGACTTTTTATTTGGCCAAGCATTACGCTTAATGGAGGAGTTTCTGGATTTCCGTTCCGTTGTCTGTAGTTCAAAACATGAACCCAACGCATCGTCATCCAAACCCACATCCGATACCTCACCGAATAAATGCGAGAGAAGCTAACCGTCTGAGACGGCGTACACATCCTCATCATATTCGTCAGATAAAGAAACATCTGGCTTGCTTGGAGACACATGCGCGGCTTTTAATCTATCGAACTCCATCCGTCTCAAAGCGGTAGCTGAAACAGAAATAGTAGTAGCAGAATTCCCCAACGAAAGACCCACATTATTTAAATTTGCAGCAATAAGTGGTGTTGGGAATGCTAAAAAATACTTAGAACTTTGGGACGTACCGGAAAATTCGAGGTTCACCTCTGCCTTGCGCCTCATCACCTTCGCCGAAGTGTCTTCATCCGTGGCTAACGCCCCATCATGGCCGACACCATGACGGGTGCTACGTCGAGATGGCGTAGGTGGGGGCGCAGGACCCCCCTACGGCCCGCCCGACCTAGGCTGGCGGTCAGCCCCGGTGCCTCCTGGTCTGCCGGGCCACGTGCAGGGGTGGGTGAGGTCGACGTAGATGGTACCCGGGGTTTAACTGAAGGCCCACGACCCGAAGTTTATGAAGCCCGGAAGCCCAATTAAGGGATAGTTTGGAAAGATAGAGTTGTATTAGGAATACTCGACTTGTAACTATTACGGGGCAAACTCAAAGAGTCCCCCCGAACTTTGTAACTTGTACATCACGAAACCCTCGGCTCCACCTCCTTTATAAGGGGGAGTCGAGGGAGAAAGAGAGGATCGATTTCATTGTCAACACAACTCTAGTTTTCTAGCAGTCGAGTACCTTTCCGGCTGAACCCTCGAGATCTACTTGCCCTCTACTTCCTACGAAAACCCTAGTCTACACTGTAGGCATTGACAAGTCGATACCTTGTCACCGGCTGCCACCCAAGGCCTGCCCCGCCACGGTGCCACCCGGAGCAGTAGGGGCCGGCGCCGCGTCTGCAGGGTCGCGTGCAGGGGTGAGCAAGGTCGACGTAGACCCACTGATGGCGTGTAAAGCACACGTCCGTTGGGAACCCCAAGAGTAAGGTGTGATGCGTACAGCAGCAAGTTTTCCCTCAGAAAGAAACCAAGGTTTATCGAACCAGGAGGAGCCAAGAAGCACGTTGAAGGTTGATGGCAGCGGGATGTAGTGCGGCGGAACACCAGGGATTCCGGCGCCAACGTGGAACCTGCACAACACAACCAAAGTACTTTGCCCCAACGAAACAGTGAGGTTGTCAATCTCACCGGCTTGCTGTAACAAAGGATTAGATGTATAGTGTGGATGATGTTTGTTTGCAAAAAACAGTAGAACAAGTATTGCAGTAGATTGTATTCAATGTAAAAGAATGGACCGGGGTCCACAGTTCACTAGAGGTGTCTCTCCCATAAGATAAACAACATGTTGGGTGAACAAATTACAGTCGGGCAATTGACAAATAGAGAGGGCATGACCATGCACATACATGATATGATGAGTATTGTGAGATTTAATTGGGCATTACGACAAAGTACATACACCGCAATCCAGCATGCATCTATGCCTAAAAAGTCCACCTTCAGGTTATCATCCGAACCCCTTCCAGTATTAAGTTGCAAACAATAGACAATTGCATTAAGTATGGTGCGTAATGTAATCAATAACTACATCCTCGGACATAGCATCAATGTTTTATCCCTAGTGGCAATCGCACATCCACAACCTTAGAACTTTACGTCATTGTCCCAGATTCAATGGAGGCATGAACCCACTATCGAGCATAAATACTCCCTCTTGGAGTTAAGAGTAAAAACTGGGCAGAGCCTCTACTAATAACGGAGAGCATGCAAGATCATAAACAACACATAGGTAATAGATTGATAATCAACATAACATAGTATTCTCTATCCATCGGATCCCGACAAACACAACATATAGCATTACAGATAGATGATCTTGATCATGTTAGGCAGCTCACAAGATCTAACATGATAGCACAATGAGGAGAAGACAACCATCTAGCTACTGCTATGGACCCATAGTCCAGGGGTGAACTACTCACTCATCACTCCGGAGGCGACCATGGCGGTGAAGAGTCCTCCAGGAGATGATTCCCCTCTCCGGCAGGGTGCCGGAGGCGATCTCCTGAATCCCCCGAGATGGGATTGGCGGCGGCGGCGTCTCTGGAAGGTTTTCCGTATCGTGGCTCTCGCATGCGGGGGTTTCGCGACGGAGGCTTTAAGTAGGCGGAAGGGGAGGTCAGAGGGCGTCACGGGGGCCCCACACAGCAGGGCCGCGCGGGCCCTATGCTGGCCGCGCCGCCCTAGTGTGGCGTTGCCCCGTGGCCCCACTTCGTCTTCTCTTCGGTCTTCTGGAAGCTTCGTGGCAAAATAGGCCCCTGGGCGTTGATTTCTTCCAATTCCGAGAATATTTTCTTACTAGGATTTCTGAAACCAAAAACGCAGAAGTGACAAGAATCGGCTCTTCGGCATCTCGTTAATAGGTTAGTGCCGGAAAATGCATAAATATGACATAAAGTATGCATAAAACATGTAGATATCATCAATAATGTGGCATGGAACATAAGAAATTATCGATACGTCGGAGACGTATCACCCACCCACGCTACCACCCAAGGCCTGCCCCGCCACGGTGCCACCCGCAACAGTAGGTGCCGGCGAGGGGATGCCAACCGACGCGTGCTGCACCACCGGGCTCCCCCCGGCAGCAGCCCAGGACGGATGCGCGTCCACCGCCTCCACCATGCCGGCCCGGCCGGCAGCATCGACGGGCGGTGCACCATCGGTGAGGTGCACCTCTCATCCGAGAAGACGAACCAGCGGCCCTAGGGGAGGACAGTGTTGGAGTAGACCCTCCCCAAGGACCCGACTGCACACCTGGAGGAGTCGAAGAAGAACTCTCCCGACCTCCACTCCCGGCAACCCTCGCGGGGATAGGGGTGGTGTAGAGTTCCCTCGACGAGGTGCCGGTGAAGGTGAAAAAGCTGGAGACGACGCAGCAGACGCCCGCCTAGCAGCCGCCAGAGTAACACGATCGAGGGTGAACACTCTACCCCTCGCCGGTCTGTCCGAGCGCGGATGGTCCGACGGCGGCGTAGTAGAACTCGCTCTCTCCAAAGCCAAGCGCAACTACTCCGTAGAGACTCTCGGACTAGCACCCATCTGAACAGTCGCCTCCAAAGATGGACTGGTATCTCGAAGCTTTGCCACAATCTCAATGGCACGAGGCTTATGTGGGTTCGGATTAAAAGGAGTCACCACGAAGTGTGTAATCCCCTTATTCACCGACCCAGTAGTGGCTGGCCCATTCCCGCCAGACTGAGCAGCAGGAGCATCAGCACCAGGAGTGGCAGTGATAGGAGGGGCATCAACAGTGTGCTCAGAAATATCCATAGAATCATCACCCCCGTCTCCAGGGCCATCGCCCGCATCATCATAATCATCCTTCTTAACCCAAAATTGTGGGACAAAATCCGTCTCGGGCACAAAGTCAGCGGGCTCCCTGCGGAAATGAAACGCATACGAATTATACTTAACGACCGCATCAGCAACAACACTCGGTAGACCGTCATCCGTAGGTTTTCCCAACACCTTTGGATTAACCATAGCCACCTGAACACAAACAAGTGCCCGGCGCCTGAGACTAGTAAGATCAACATCAACAGTTTTGCCCAGGAGAGAACCAACAGCCCACAAACCAAGAAAGCGACGCAGAGAATGAGGAACCCCCTCAGCATGTAACCAGACCTTCTCTAACTCGTGTGTGTGTGGCACCTCCGCCGACTTCCATGCAAACATTGACATAGATGCTGCAAAGGAAGGCACACCGACCTGGATCCCATCCACTCTATCCAAATCCTCGAAGGAAGGCACGGAAACCAAAAACTGCATATCTGCAAGACGCACCGCTTCCCATTTACAACTGAGGCTGGCTGAGCAACGTCGGGCTACCTGCTTGGCTATCACCTCCGCTGGTACCTCGTCCCCCGAAACCACCACCAGAGCAATAGGAGTCTGACTCGGCGTGAGATCCTCATGAATCAGAGAATCAGGAAAATTAGTAAAGTAAGTCTCCAGAAGACTAGTACCACAAACAAACACCGATGGTCTAGGCATCTTCAAAATAAGGCATCGAATCATCGGATGAGCTTGCTTGTCAGAGATGTAGCAGTAATGCTTGACCTTGCAGTCCTTGGCCGCCTGCGAAGTCACATAACACTTCCAGCACCAAATACCTTTCTTAGGCTTCCCTGCAGCCTTCACCATGTCCACACTGTCCAACGCGATCATCCGAGGCTGTACTGGCGCAGCCATCCCAGGCAACTGCACAGAAGTACCGGACTGAGGAGGCAGTCCTGGTGGAGCCGACAACTGCTGAAACTGAGAGTGTGCAGCCATTTGCTGGAACTGTGTCTGAGGCTGGAACTGTGCCTAGGGCTGAAAATGAGGCTGCTGGGGGTAGGACGATGGCACAAAAGGGTACTGATACATCTGAGGCTGACCCTGCATCTGAAGGAACTGACCATGTGTCACCACCCCCAGCTGCTGGCTAGCCTGGGAAAACCCGTGCACAACCTGACCTTGGGAAGAACCCCCCTGAACCTCGACAACGGGAGCACCCCTCGGCCGAGGGGCAGCCCCCGCCGCACCTTGCTGCTGCTGAATACCAGCAAGAACCTGCTGCTGCATCATCAGTGGATGGAGGGGACCCCGAGGAGCCCCACCCTAGAAGACACCGCCGCCCTGCCCATAGGTGGAAGGGACCTGATGCGTCCTTGGTGCCACTTGTGCTACAACACCGTAGTGAATGAATGATGGCTGAGCAGGTTGCACCAAACCCGGCGTCACTGTCCCCCCACCTCCAGATGCCCCGGCCACAGGGAAGCCCGGTGGTGGAGGCTCGCCCCGAAGCGGCTGCTGCCCAGCCATTCGCGCCGGAGATCGCGCCGCAACTTCTGCTAAGGTGGGACGCCGCAGCGGCCGCCACCCACGATGAACAAAGCACGACGACGACGGAGAACTTGAGGGCGAGGCAGTACATGTCAAGGTCAATGGAGATCGTGGCGTTGAGCGCGACTGAGGCCTTGAGGACGGGGAAGAAGCTGCAGTAGCGGTCGGCGACGACGTGCACCCACCAGGGCGTGCACCAAAGGTCCCTGGCGATGTAGCTCTTGACGCGGGCGATTGCGGCCTAGCAGCTGACGAGGTCGATGCCGAGGATAGGGGCTGCCGCACTGCAGCAGTGGCAGTCGCGGATGAGGAAGGAGCTGATGAAGACAACGGTGGCGTGGGTTGTGGAGACGTCGGCGACGCGGCGGCTGCGGTAGATGGGGGCAACGCGATGGCTGCGGTAGACGAGGAAACAAGACGATCGTATTCACGCCAAAGGAACCGCATCCGCAGGCCCAAAGCAGCCCACGAGAAACTCCTGGCGGGCCTGTGATGACCCTGCATACCACTGCATGTTGTAGTATGCCAGTCGTTGATATAACATTCACGAAGTACCATTCCGCAAATATTACATCCCTCAGAGTAGTACAACAGAACATAGCAGGTCCATAACTCATTCATTTATTATTACAAGCATAATACACATATCGTCTCGGAGCTCCTCTTGGGTCCTAAGAGGGATACTCCTGGGTTCGAGGCGAACCCAACTTAACTTACAATATAGAAGTTTCACTAGGTTATACATTTATTCTCTCGAGTAGGTAAGTATTAAGAGTTCGTGCTGCTCGGCTACTACTACTACTCGATGCTTCTAAGCTTGATCTCCTCCGGAAGCCTCCCCGGTTCCGTAGACTATGAGGTAGTCTACGCCTTCAATACCTCCAGAGAGGTCTGGTTCTTCATAGCCGATGATCTCGGCTCCTTCGAGGTTGTCGTAGTCCTCCTCCAGACGATTCAGACAATCTAAGCAAGGGATTTAAGAGTGGGATGAGTACGAGCGTACTCAACAAGTTCATTATAGGAAAGAGGTGTTTAATGCACTAGCTACGGCATTAGACCAGAGAGTCTAATACCAATGCAAGTTTTCATAACCATTTCTTCAAAAGGTTGCTATTATTCAGAAGAACTATGTCCGTCAGCCTTCACCGGTTTACTAGAACTTCATGGAGCTCCTTTCCGGCCGCGTTCGTAGTTCCATATCCCGGAACGAGGAGTGACGGGTCACGGTTCTTTACACTCTGCGAGAGGTGTGTTGCTTTACCCATAAGAGATCTTAACCTTGGTGCCAACCGGGCAGCTTTCCCGTCCACACTTCCTTCGGTGTGAGGCCCGGTATAAGGTCTAGCCAATCATGTTCCTCCGCTACCACGAACACCCACCCTTTGTTGCATGCCCCGACCTTGGGTCCACGCCGGTCCCATTATTCCCGTAGATTTCAGGGTGGACCCCGACCACGACGTCAATGCAGGGCTCTACCATACATTCCTACGCCGGTAGCTGCAACCCATCCTAGACCGCAATACCGTGGGAACTTAGGACTCCCCAGCCTCACCATCTTGCTCCTTCGGGCGACAAGTGTACTACGGACAATGTCGTGGGGACTTAGGACTCCCCAGCCTCACCAGCTTGCCCCCTTGGATTACAAGTGTACTACGGTAAAGCGCATCCGTTGATGAACGAGAGGTGGAACACTTTTGACTACTCCGTCCCACTCCGGATCTTATGGTTAACACGGGTGTTACGGCACAAGAATCACTTTGGACGACATTAGGCCGTTTAATCCTAGATGGATATAAACCCTTGCAATGGAACCTCCACCATATCAACACAATCCATGGTTCCATTGCCCACCACATAGTCATATTCATAGTTATGAAAGTAGTGGTTTTGGTTTTTATGCAATAATGATAATTATAGTACTTTCCAAGTAATTTGATAAAGATACTCAAATGACATGAGCAAGCGATGAACTTGCCTGAACACTGCAAAGTTTTGCAGTTGGATGGAGTGGACTGACCCTTGTCCTCTGTTTCTGAAAAAATAGCATCATTGTCCGATAAGGGCAATGGTTAAAGAAGCAAGTATGCATGATTCCAGTTTTAGGGTTTGTTCCCCCCTTCCGATGTCGTTATTATTTCATGTAAGAGGTTAATACTAAGAATAATTTGGGGATACTTTATTTAAAGTAAAATACAACCTTGAAATGTTGTCAAGGTGTTTTTAAAGTCCAAAGGCATTAATGGACTTATTTTCATTATTGAAAATAATATGTGTGATTTAAATCATTTATTTTAATCATCAAATTAAGAATTATTCTTAATTGTCTTCAAAAATTCCCTTTTGTATTTTATTCAGGTAGAGAATTTTATGCTGATCATTTTTGATATTTTTAATTATTTTTTTAGAGCTATTAAACATTTCTTATACAATTTCAAAGTTTCTGTATTTAAATGGAATTATGAAATGACTGAATTGTCCCTGGGCCCACATGTCAGTGCGGCCCAGCGGGTTAACCCTAACCCGAGCCACACTTGGGCTCGGTCGGTCGCACCGACCCCTTTCTCTTCTTCCTCGCGAAACCCTACCTCTCTCTTCTCTCTCTCGCGACGCCGTGGTCGCCTCGCCGTCGCCGAATTAATCCGGCCTCCACCGGCCATCCCCGCCGGCGAGATGGGTGCCAATCGAACCGCCGTTCGACGGCGCACCGTCTGGTCCGCGTCGATCTGGCTTTTGCCGCCGTTTTTGCTCGCCCCCAACATTGCTGCACCTCGGCCGCATGGATCCGTGAAGATCCGCCGTTCACCGGCGTCCCTGGTGCCGTGGCGCCGCCGTGGTGATGCTGGCGTTGCGGCGAGGTGGTGGCCTGGCTCGGCTTGGCCTGGCGCCGCCATGCCGCCATGGCTGTGTTTCTCTCCGCTACGCCTGTAAGTGCTCCCCTCCTTCTTCTTTCTCTACTCCTCCTCCTAGCTGAGCTATGGCTGTCTCCCTTCATGGATATGCCATGGTGTGCTATGCTGCTGTGGCTATGTGCTGCGTCCTAGTTACTGTGCCTGCCCTTGGGTGTGCTGCTGCTGCGCTCTGCTTGCCATGGCCTCGCTCTAGTCTTGTGCGTGTACTGATGCTCTCCTCTCTTTAGCTTATGCTTGTGCTGCTAATCCTATGCTCATGTTCCTGCGAGTTCTTCTTCTGTGCTGCCCCTATACTTGCTCATGAGCTAGCTGTGATGCTCATGGCTTGATTACAGTGTGCAATTTCTTGCAAGTTTGCAAGTGCCGAGCCATTGTGGCTTATTCACGGTGCTCAGATTTATGATTATGCTCAATTGATTATCAACTGTGGCTTATATGTGTTATACGATGATGAATTTATATGTTTAGTTGGTGTATTATGATCCAATGATTCATTAAGCATTTGATGTGCTTCGGATACAATCATAAATTATTTATGTGATTAGTTGTGAAGCAACTTGTTGATGAATTGGTGTTGTGTTAGTCAAATGATCCATGATTTGTTGCTAGGTTGGCTCTAGCATGTCTTGGCATGCTTTAGCAAGCTGTTGATGATCACATGATCATCATTTGCTTGTAAATGTTCTTTGTTTCATAAGCTGTGCCTCACTATTGCTCTCACTTGTGTTGTGTGTGCATCACACGGGCTTGGCACTGGTGTGTGCTTGGTGCTTGCTCAAGCATTCGTTGATGCTTGCGGTGATCCTACGGATCATTTGCAAAGCTACGGTGTATGGACTTCTTGTATCTTCATTTATCTGTGTTGTCTTGCTTGGCTAAGTGGATAAATGATGTGAGCTGCTATGAGTTGTGATCATCCGACAATTAATTTGATTGAGCTAGAGGGATGCCAACATCTGTTGGGAACCCTAGCTCCATTTGAACTCCTTCGTGTAATGATATACTTGCTTTGGTGACTTTCTTGTGTGGCTAGGTAGTTGTTGTGACCCTAGCGAGGCTGTGTCTCGCTAGAAATGGTTGCTCCTACCCTCGTTGGATGCTTCTGTGCACTAATCCTGGTAGTCTTTCATAGGCTGCTAGGTTAATTGATGTTGAAATGAAAATAGACATATAAATGTCTATATTTTGATGGTCTTAAAAGGGCTAGTGTAGTTTGGTTATACTTGGATAAGTCTCTGGGATGGTTTTCTTTCCTGTTTCCATTTGGAAGATGCTACCACTATTCTGGTTGGCATAACCATGGGTATAGGCTTGATTGATCCCTGGTCCTTGCCATTTCTACCGAGTTACACTTGGTCTCCGACCAAATGATGATCAAAGCAGGGTTACCCCACCCTTTGTGTGCTTGTGATCATGCACGTGCAATTTATGAACAAAACCATCTGGTTTGTTCATGATGATGTGTATACCTCACTCCGGCTCCTAGATGAAGTTGTTGTGGTAGAGGATTTGCTTACGGTTGGTTGGTTTGCTTCAATGATGAGCTGGTGCTTGCCACTGCTCCTCCTTGTGAGCTTGATTCTTGGTTAATTTACTGTGATTGGGGAATAGGTGAGACGAGCTCCAGTCTGTTCACCTGTTCTTGGTGTTCTTGAGCTGTTCTTGCTATACGGTGACTTACCACTCTCTGTTGTGTCGATGGAATGGCTAGGGTTTGGCTGCTGAAAAGTTTATATATGATCCTGCCAAGCTCTCTGAGTCGACGACAAGGCACTGACCTCTCTTGGTGACACATAGAGCTGTGTGTGTGTGTTGTGCTGCATGCACACTGCTTTGTGAGCAGCCTAGCTGTGTGTGTGTGTGCACATGCTAGGTATCTGGCTTGTGTCTTGGCTGAGGGTGGATCAGCTCGGCAACTTTGGTCATATCCTCTCCAATTCTATTTGATTTTTAACCTGCCAAGTGGCTATGCCACTTGGCATAACTTTTATTTGTTGTGATTATGTGCAGGGAGCAAAGTGATGATCCAATGATCATGAAGATCATCAAGTACAAGACTAAATGAAGTTTAGCTTGTAGTGTTAGGATAGATCATTGAATTGTAATTTCCTTTTCTTTTCTTTTTCTATTTTTTGTCCAATTCTTGTAATATGTTGTAATATTCCTTTATTTCATTTGTGAATAATGTAAAGACATTGTATAATGTGTGTTAATCAATAAAGCTCAAGTTTTTCTCTAATGAGCTTTACATAATTGTTTATAATCTTGATTAATGATAATTGTTTATTAAATTATCTCAAGTTTGAATTATGTGATAACCATTTGATGTTTGAATTTGAAATTCAAATTCAAATTTGGTTTGAATTCAATCATACAACTTAATTTGGAATTCAATCATGCAACTTAAGATTGTAATGCAATCTCTTCTCTCTTCTCAAAACCCTAATCTAGTTAAGTAAGAGCAAGTTTGTCGCACTCTCGAAACCCTAACCACTGTAAGGTGTCGAGAGAGAAACTTGTCCCCCTTCGATGCGAGTTTTGTTTTAAAAGCGCGAAATTTCCCCAGAATTTACGATGCAATGCACATCCCTTTCTAAAATCTACCCCTCGATCGTCTCTAAACCCGGGACATTACGACCTTTCCCCCTTAAAGAAAACTTCGTCCCGAAGTTGTGGTTGTAATACACGAAGAGTTCGGGGTATGTTTTCCTCGGGTCTTCCTCCTTTTCCCAGGTGGCTTCCCTCTCTGGATGATGCTTCCATTGTATCTTGCAGTATTTTATGGCTCGATTCCTGAGTTGTTTCCAGTTCTCCTCGAGAATCTTCGCTGGCTTCTCGATGTAGGTCAAGTCTGGTTGTAACTCAAGCTCTTCATGTGATACTGGCTCATCTGGGGTCTTCAAACATTTTCTGAGTTGCGACACATGGAATACGTTGTGAACTTGGGATAACCTTCCCGGTAGTTCCAATTCAAAGGCTAACCCTCGGTTTTGACTCAGAATCTTAAAAGGTCCGATGTATCTAGGGCTTAACTTTGCCTTTACTCCAAATCTCTGAAGTCCTTTCATCGGGCTCACCTTGAGATATACCATGTCTCCAACTTGTGGCTCCCATGTTCTTCTCTTCTGATCTGCGTAACTCTTTTGTCGGCTTTGGGCTATCTTCAACCTATCTCTTATGATGTCAATGATTTGTTGCTTTTCCTTGACATAATCGAGGATTAAACTCCTTGCTTGCTCCGAGCTTCATACCGACATATGGGTGATCTGCACTTCGTTCCATACAAAGCTTCGAACGGTGCCATCTTGATGCTGCTTTGATAGCTATTATTGTATGAAAACTCTGCTAGTGGCAAGTGCTCCTCCCATGATCCTCCGAAGTCTAGGGCACAAGCCCTAAGCATATCCTCTAGGATCTGATTAGTTCTCTCCGTTTGTCCACCTGTCTGAGGATGATAGGCGGTATTATAGTCCAACTTGGATCCTAAAGCTTCATGTAATTGCTTCCAGAATGCTGACGTGAACACGGATCCTCGATCCGACACGATCTTCTTGGGCACTCCATGTTTACTCACGATCTCTTTGATGTAAAGATCGATGAGTTTCTCTCCTTTATCTTGCTTGGTTTACCGCTAAGAATTGTGCACTTTTCGTCAACCGGTCCACGATTACCCATATCATGTCCTTCTTTTTATTAGTCATGGGTAGTCCGGTGATGAAATCCATTCCTATCTCCTCCCATTTCCATTCGGAATGGGTAAAGGTTGTAACTTTCTGCTCGGACTCGGTGTTCAGCCTTCACCCTTTGGCGAGGTATGGCATTCCGCCACATATTGTGCTATTTCTCTTTTCATGTTGTTCCACCGAATAGCTCCTTTAGATCCATGTACATCTTCGTACTTCCCGGATGAATGGAGTATGGTGTTTGATGGGCTTCCCGGAGTATTACTTCCTTGATTTCAGCAATATCCGGAACGCAAATCCTCTTTTGAAACCATAGTGATCCTGATTCTCCTCGGTGAAATTCTGATGGTCTTCCTTCATCTATCCTTCTCATCTCCTCCATGATGAATGGATCGTCCAACTGAACCATCATTATCTCATTCTTCAGGTTGACATTTAGCTCATCGGCTACTTGTAAAGCCGATAGTCCTTCATAAGCTTCCTTCTCCCAAAGTTGTATTTGGGCTTGGCTTATTTCCTTCCTCAACTCTGGTGATAACTCTTGTTCCACTCCTCCAGTGCTCTTCCTACTTAAAGCATCTGCTACAACATTAGCCTTTCCTGGAGTATAATTGATGGTCAAATCATAATCCTTGATTAATTCTAGCCATCTTTTCTGCCTCATATTGAGTTCCTTCTGAGTGAAGAAGTATTTGAGACTTTTATGATCCGTATAGAGCTCACACTTGGCTCCATAGAGAAAATGTCTCCATGTTTTAAGTGCGAATACAACTGCTGCTAATTCTAAGTCATGTGTTGGATAATTCACTTCATGAGGTCTGAGTTGCCTTGATCCATAAGATATCACTTTCCGATCTTGCATGAGTACACAACCCAATCCATGCTTGGATGCGTCGCAGTACACGGTGTAATCTTTGCCAACTTCGAGAAGCTGCTAACACCGGTGCCGTGGTGAGTTTCTCTTTTAGAGTTTGAAAACTCTTCTCACACTCCTCTGACCACACGAATGGTGTGTTCTTCCTTAAAAGCTTCGTCATTGGTCCTGCTATCTTGGAGAATCCTTCAATGAATCTCCGATAGTATCCTGCCATTCCTAGGAATCCTCGGATTTTCTTGACAGTCTTGGGTGCTTCCCATTCTAAAACTGCTGCTACCTTGCTCGGGTTAACAGCTATTCCATCTTTGCTAATGACATGACCAAGAAATTCTACTTGATCTAGCCAAAATTCACATTTGCTGAATTTGGCATAGATTTGATGTTCTCTTAGTGTTTTCAACACTATCTTCAGATGTTCAGCATGTTCAGTTTTATCTTTGGAATAGATCAAGATATCATCGATAAATACGATGACGAACTTGTCTAGACATGGCATGAAGATCTTATTCATGAGATTCATGAAAATTGTTTGGGGCATTCGTTAATCCAAAAGGCACTACAAGGTATTCATGATGTCCATACCTTGAGACAAAGGCTGTTTTTGGAACGTCTTCCTTCTTGATCTTTATCCGGTGATAACTCGGATCTTAGATCCATTTTGGAAAAGACTCCCGCGCCTCTAACTTGATCAAATAGATCTTGTATTCTTGGAAGTGGATACTTGTTCTTGATTGTGACGTTGTTCAAATTCCTGTAGTCTCCGCACATCCTTCTACCACCATCTCTTTTATCCAC
>NC_061510.1:173932877-173967788 GCF_022539505.1 Lolium rigidum
ACATTGGATGTTATTAATATCAAGGTTATGTCATTGATGAATGATGTAATGGACACACCCAATTAAGCGTAGCATAAGATCACGCAATTAAGTTCATTTGCTATAAGCTTTCGATACTGATACGTCTCCAACGTATCTATAATTTCTTATGTTCCATGCTAGTTTTATGACAATATCTACATGTTTTATCCATACTTTATATCATTTTGATGCATTTTCCGGAACTAACCTATTAACGAGATGCCAAGGTGCCAGTTCCTGTTTTCTGCTATTTTTGGTTCCAGAAAAGCTGTTCGGGCAACATTCTCGGAATTGGATGAAACAAAAGCCCACGATCTTATATTTCACGGAAGGTTCCAGAAGTCCGAAGGGGAGACGAGGAAGGGCAGCAGGGGACCCACACCATATGGCGGCGCGGGTGGCCCCCTGGCCGCGCCAGCCTATGGGGAGGGGGCCCCCTGGCTCCTCCGCCTCCGCCTCTTCGCCTATAAAACCCTCGTGACCTAAAAACCTGACACCAATTGACGAAACTCCAGAAAGACTCCAGGGACGCCACCGCCATCGCGAAACTCCGTTTCGGGGGACAGAAGTCTCTGTTCCGGTACGCCGTCGGGACGGGGAATTGCCCCCGGAGTCATCTCCATCGACACCACCGCCATCTTCATCGCCATCGCTGTCTCCCATGATGAGGAGGGAGTAGTTCTCCCCCGAGGCTGAGGGCTCTACCGGTAGCTATGTGGTTCATCTCTCTCTCCCATGGTGTGATCTTTATGTGATCATGAGCTTTGTATCACTATTAATCTATGTGCTACTCTAGTGATGTTATTAAAGTAGTCTATTCCTCCTCCATGATGTAATGTTGACAGTGTGTGCATCATGTAGTACTTGGCGTAGGTTATGATTGTAATCTCTTGTAGATTATGAAGTTAACTACCACTATGCACTCTAGAGGTTACTTTAATATGAACTCCGGAATTACTCTCCACGGTGTGACGGTGACAGTGTGCGCATCATGTGTGATTCCTTTATGAAGTTGTGGAGCTTGTTTACTCCGGCTTGATGGTGCTCTTGTAGCCCTACACAATGAATGGTGTTTATTATCCAACAAGAGAGTGTTTGAGATTAGCATTTATTTATTCAGTTATGTGATCATTGTTTAGAGTGTCCACTAGTGAAAGTATGATCCCTAGGTCTTGTTTCTAAGCATTGAAACACCGTTTCCAACAAGTTCTGTTACATGTTCGCTTGCTGCCATTTTTATTTCAGATTGCAATTACTACTTACAATCATCCATATTACTTGTATTTCACTATCTCTTTGCCGAACTAGTGAACCTATACATCTGACAAGTGTATTAGGTGTGTTGGGGACACAAGAGACTTCTTGTATCGTAATTGCAGGGTTGCTTGAGAGGGATATCTTTGACCTCTACCTCCCTGAGTTCGATAAACCTCGGGTGATTCACTTAAGGGAAACTTGCTGTCTGTTCTACAAACCTCTGCTCTTGGAGGCCCAACATTGTCTACAGGAATAGAAGCGTGCGTAGACATCAAGCTATTTTCTGGCGCCGTTGCCGGGGAGGTAAGGTAAAAGGTATTCACCTCCTCCGACTACTAAGCTATTTCCTAGCACTGTTGCCGGTGTGTGAGTGCTCGAAGCTATTTCCTTTAGATCCTGCAATTGCATCTTTTTGTTTCTTGTTTTTATTTTCACTAGTTAGGCTTAATGGAAAACAACAACAAAATTAGAGATCTTTATGAACTTTATATTGAATTGGGACATGATGTGTTTGAAGAGAGAATTAAAAAACCCATGGAACTTTGTTTGCAAAATAGTTGTAGCAATGTTATTAGCATGAACTCTTTGAACACTATTATTGCTAATGCTATGGAAGAATTTAAGCTTGGGGAAGCTGGTTGTGATATTTTTAGTCCCCCAAGTTTTGAGGAGAAAATTTTCTTTGATGATACTTTGCCTCCCATTTATGATGATTATAATGATAGTGATATTTTGGTGCCACCTACTATGGAGGATAAAGTTTATTATGATTATACCATGCCTGCAATTTATGATGATTACAATGATGGTTGTGATAGTTTTACTCCCACTATTGCTAATAAAATTGATTATGCTTGTGTGGAGAGTAATGATACTTTTATGCATGTGAATAAGAATGCTTTATGTGATAGTTATATTGTTGAGTTTGTTCATGATGCTACTGAAAGTTATTATGAGAGAGGAAACATTGTTATATGCATCTTAATAATATTAAGTTTCCCCTCTTTATGTTGAGAATCTTGAAGTTGCGCTTGTGTTGCCTTCCTATGCTTGTTGCATTATGCTTACATGACTTGTTTATTTACAAGATTTCTTTTCATAGGAAGTGGGTTAGGCTTAAATTTGTTTCATACTTGCTTTTTGATGCCCTCTTTGCTCCAACTCTCATCCTTATGTGAGCATCATTAAAATTACTGAGCCCATCTTAATGGCTATAAAGAAAGCACTTCTTGGGAGATAACCTATGTTTTTATTTTGCTACTGTTTTGTTGTTGTTACTACTGTAGCAACATCTTCTTATATTTATTTTATTGCATTGTTGTGCCAAGTAAAGTCTTTGATAGTAAGGTTGATACTAGATTTGGATTACTGCGTAGAAACAGATTTCTTGCTGTCACGAATTTGAGTAGACCTCTCTGTAGGTAACTCAGAAAAATCTGCGAATTTTCGTGTGTCATCCTCAGATATGTATGCAACTTTCATTCAATTTGAGCTTTTTCATCTGATCAAGTTAAGTGCCCCTGAAAAATTCGTCGTTACGGATTGTTCTGTTTTGACAGATTCTGCCTTTTATTTCACATTGCCTCTTTTACTATGTTGGATGGATTTCTTTGTTCCATTAACTTTCAGTAGCCTTGGGTGATGTACAGAAGTGTTAGGAATGATTGTGTACTCTCTGAACATGTGAATTTTTCATTATGCACTAACCCTCTAATGAGTTTGTTTTGAGTTTGGTGTGGAGGAAGTTTTCAAGGGTCAAGAGAGGAGGATGATATAATATGATCAAGAAGAGTGAAAAGTCTAAGCTTGGGAATGCCCCCGTGGTTCATCCCTGCATATTTCAAGAAGACTCAAGCATCTAAGCTTGGGGATGCCCAAGGCATCCCCTTCTTCATCGACAACTTATCAGGTCACCTCTAGTGAAACTATATTTTTATTCCGTCACATCTTATGTGCTTTACTTGGAGCGTCTGTATGTTTTTGTTTTTTTTTGTGTTTGAATAAAATCGGATCCTAGCATTCCTTGTGTGGGAGAGAGACACGCTCCGCTCGTTCATATGAAAACTGGTGTTCTTAGCTTTACTTTTAATGTTCATGGCGAAGGTTGAAACTGCTTCGTTCATTGTTATATGGTTGGAAACACAAAATGCTTCATGTGGTAATTGGTATATTGTCTTGAATAATTTGATACTTGGCAATTGTTTTGCTCAAATAGATCATGTTTAAGCTCTTGCATCATGTACTTTACACCTATTAATGAAGAACTACCATAGAGCTTGTTGAAATTTGGTTTGCATGATTGGTCTCTCTAAAGTCTAGATATTTTCTGGTGAAGTGTTTGAACAACAAGGGGACAGTGTAGAGTCTTATAATGCTTGCAATATGTTCTTATGTAAGTTTTGTTGTACCGGTTCATACTTGTGTTTGCTTCAAACAACCTTGCTAGCCAAAGCCTTGTACTGAGAGGGAATACTTCTCGTGCATCCAAATCCTTGAGCCAAAACCTATGCCATTTGTGTCCACCATACCTACCCACTATGTGGTATTTCTCTGCCATTCCAAAGTAAATTACTTGAGTGCTACCTTTAAAATTTCATTCCTTGTCTTTGCAATACATAGATCATGGGAAAATAGCTTAAAAACTATTGTGGTATTGAATATGTTACTTATGTATCTTATTTCTTATAAGTTGCTTGTTGAGCGGTAACCATGTTTCGGGGACGCCATCAACTATTACACCTTTGTTGAATATCATGTGAGTTGCTATGCATGTTCGTCTTGTCTGAAGTAAGGGTGATTTATCATGATCAAATGGTTTGAGTATGCATATTGTTAGAGAAGAACATTGGGCCGCTAACTAAAGCCATGAATCATGGTGCAAGTTTCAGTTTGGACATTAATCCTCAAACTCTTATGAGAATATTATCTGTTGATGAATGCTTATGCATTAAAGAGGAGTCCATTATCTGTTTTCTATGTTGTCCCGGTATGGATGTCCTTAGTTGAGATCTATCAAAAACGAGAAATCAAATGTGATCTATCTCCTTGGACCTTTGTACAGGTGGCATAGAGGTACCCCTTTGTGACACTTGGTTGAAACATATGTTATGCAATGATAATCCATGTAAATCCAAGCTAATTAGGACAAGGTGCGAGCACTATTGGTATTCTATGCATGAGGCTTGCAACTTATAGGATGTCTTATGCATAACACATATGAATTATTACTACCGTTGACAAAATTGTTTCTATGTTTTCAAAATGAAAAGCTCTAGCACAAAAATAGTAATCCATGCTTGCCTCTGCGAAGGGCCATTCTTTTACTTTATGTTGATTCAGTTTACCTATTTCTTTCTATCGTAGAAGCAAACACTTGTGTCAACTGTGTGCATTGATTCCTACATACTTGCTTATTTGCATTCATCATATTACTTTGTGTTGACAATTATCCATGAGATATACATGTTGAAGTTGAAAGCAACTGGTGAAACTTATATCTTCATTTGTGTTGCTTCAAAACTTTCTACTAAGAATTTATTGCTTTATGAGTTAACTCCTATGCAAGTCTTATTGATGCTTGTCTTGAAAGTACTATTCATGAAAAATATTTGCTATATGATTCAGTTGTTTAGTCATTATCTTTACCATTGCTTCGAATCACTTCATTCATCTCATATGCTTTACAATAGTATTGATCAAGATTATGATAGCATGTCACTTCAGAAATTATCCTTGTTATCGTTTACCTACTCGAGGGCGAGTAGGAACTAAGCTTGGGGATGCTTGATACGTCTCCAACGTATCTATAATTTCTTATGTTCCTGATACGTCTCCAACGTATCGATAATTTCTTGTGTTCCATGCCACATTATTGATGTTATCTACATGTTTTATGCACACTTTATGTCATATTCGTGCATTTTCTGGAACTAACCTATTAACAAGATGCCGAAGTGCCAGTCTGTCGTTTTCTCGCTGTTTTTGGTTTCAGAAATCCTAGTAAAGAAATATTCTCGGAATTGGACGAAATAAAAGCCCAGGGGCCTATTTTCTCACGAAGCTTCCGAAGTCCGAAGACGAAACGAAGTGGGGCCACAGGGGAGCCAAACCCTAGGCGGCGCGGCCCCCCCTTGGCCGCGCCGCCCTGTCATCCGGGGCCCCTGTGCCCCCTCTCGACTTGCCCTTCCGCCTACTTAAAGCCTCCGTGACGAAACTTCCAGCACCGAGAGCCACGATACGGAAAACCTTACCGAGACGCTCGTCGCCGCCGATCCCATCTCGGGGGATCCCGGAGATCGCCTCCGGCACCCTGCCGGGAGAGGGGAATCATCTCCCGGAGGACTCTACACCGCCATGGTCGCCTCCGGAGTGATGAGTGAGTAGTCTACCCCTGGACTATGGGTCCATAGCAGTAGCTAGATGGTTGTCTTCTCCCCATTGTGCTATCATTGTCGGATCTTGTGAGCTGCCTATCATGATCAAGATCATCTATATGTAATTCTATATGTTGCGTTTGTTGGGATCCGATGAATAGAGAATACTTGTTATGTTGATTATCGAAGTTATGCTTATGTGTTATTTATGATCTTGCATGCTCTCCGTTACTAGTAGATGCTCCGGCCAAGTAGATGCTTTTAACTCCAAGCGGGAGTACTTATGCTCGATAGTGGGCTCATGCCCGCATTGACACCTGGGACAGTGACAGAAAGTTCTAAGGTTGTGTTGTGTTGTTGCCACTAGGGATAAAACATTAGTGCTATGTTCAAGGATGTAGTCACTAGTTACATTACGCACCATACTTAATGCAATTGTCTGTTGCTTTGCAACTTAATACTGGAGGGGGTTCGGATGATAACCTGAAGGTGGACTTTTTAGGCATAGATGCAGTTGGATGGCGGTCTATGTACTTTGTCGTAATGCCCAATTAAATCTCACTATACTCATCATGATATGTATGTGCATTGTCATGCTCTCTTTATTTGTCAATTGCCCAACCGTAATTTGTTCACCCAACATGCTGTTTGTCTTATGGGAGAGACACCTCTAGTGAACTCGTGGACCCCGGTCCAATTCTCTTTATCGAAATACAATCTATCGCAATACTTGTTTTTACTCGTTTTCTCCGCAAACAATCATCTTCCACACAATATGGTTAATCCTTTGTTACAGCAAGCCGGTGAGATTGACAACCTCACTGTTTCGTTGGGGCAAAGTACTTTGGTTGTGTTGTGCAGGTTCCACGTTGGCGCCGGAATCTCTGGTGTTGTGCCGCACTACATCCCGCCGCCATCAACCTTCAACGTGCTTCTTGGCTCCTCCCGGTTCGATAAACCTTGGTTTCTTTCCGAGGGAAAACTTGCTGCTGTGCTCATCATACCTTCCTCTTGGGGTTGCCCAACGAACATGTGAAATACACGCCATCAAGCATATTTTCTGGCGCCGTTGCCGGGGAGATCAAGACACGCTGCAAGGGGAGTCTCCACTTCTCAATCTCTTTACTTTGTTTTTGTCTTGCTTTATTTTATTTACTACTTTGTTTGCTGCACTAAATCAAAACACAAAAAAATTAGTTGCTAGTTTTACTTTATTTACTGTCTTGTTTGCTATATCGAAAACACAAAAAAATTAGTTACTAGCATTTACTTTACTTATTTCATCATGTTTCCTTTTAATTTTACCACAAAGAACATACCGGTAGGACGTGGGTCTATAGTTGGGAGAAATAATATAGAAGAATTCTTCAACCATGTTAGTACCATTGAAAATTTTGAAGATAGACACTTGGTAGACCTTGCGCCTACTTATGAAATTGTCTGCTGCGCATTTAGTTCGCTTGTTGGAAACCAAATTTGTTAATCTTAATCCTATAATCCAACACATGTTTTTCACACTTGGTGATATGGAAGAAGGTGAAAAGAAAGATTTTGTTTTAGAAACCCTTCTTAGAGAATTTGGTGGTCTAGCAAGAGAAGCTAGAAAGGTCTTTGCTAAATTTAATATGCTTGGTTCTCCTACTAATTTTGTTAGTCTCCTTGAAAAGATGGATATGGATAGAATAAGATACACTAATAATATTGATGATGGAGGGGAGATCAAAGCACCAATACCATGCAAGCTCCTAGCTATGAATGATGCACTAGAAAGTAATTATGCTTGGCTTGTTCCTGAAAATTTGTTTGATGAGAGTAGCACGCCTAAGACTAATGAAAAGGGAGATGCTAAAACTTATGTATCTAATATAATATGCCTGGTTGAGAAGAGCCCACACCCCGCTGTAGAAGTACCACCCTTTGATAATACTTGATACACACTTTCTGCGCCTAGCTGAAAGGCGTTAAAGAAAAGCGCTTATGGGAGACAACCCATGTTTTTACCTACAGTACTTTGTTTTTATTTTGTGTCTTGGAAGTTGTTTACTACTGTAGAAACCTCTCCTTATCTTAGTTTTGAGTTTTGTTGTGCCAAGTTAAGCCGTTGATAGAAAAGTAAGTACTAGATTTGGATTACTGCGCAGTTCCAGATTTCTTTGCTGTCACGAATCTGGGTCCACCTCCCTGTAGGTAGCTCAGAAAATTACGCCAATTTACGTGCGTGATCCTCAGATATGTACGCAACTTTCATTCAATTTGAGCATTTTCATTTGAGCAAGTCTGGTGCCATTTTAAAATTCGTCAATACGAACTGTTCTGTTTTGACAGATTCTGTCTTTTATTTCGCATTGCCTCTTTCGCTATGTTGGATGAATTTCTTTGATCCACTAATGTCCAGTAGCATTATGTAATGTCCAGAAGTGTTAAGAATGATTGTGTCACCTCTGAATATGTCAATTTATATTGTGCACTAACCCTCTAATGAGTTGTTTCGAGTTTGGTGTGGAGGAAGTTTTCAAGGATCAAGAGAGGAGTATGATGCAACATGATCAAGGAGAGTGAAAGCTCTAAGCTTGGGGATGCACCCGGTGGTTCACCCCTGCATATATCAAGAAGACTCAAGCGTCTAAGCTTGGGGATGCCCAAGGCATCCCCTTCTTCATCGACAAATTATCAGGTTCCTCCCCTGAAACTATATTTTTATTCGGCCACATCTTATGTGCTTTTTCTTGGAGCGTCGGTTTGTTTTTGTTTTTGTTTTGTTTGAATAAAATGGATCCTAGCATTCACTTTATGGGAGAGATACACGCTCCGCTGTAGCATATGGACAAATATGTCCTTGGTTTCTACTCATAGTATTCATGGCGAAGTTTCTCCTTCGTTAAATTGTTATATGGTTGGAATTGGAAAATGATACATGTAGTAATTGCTATAAATGTCTTGGGTAATGTGATACTTGGCAATTGTTGTGCTCATGTCTAAGCTCTTGCATCATATGCTTTGCACCCATTAATGAAGAAATACATAGAGCATGCTAAAATTTGGTTTGCATATTTGGTTTCTCTAAGGTCTAGATAATTTCTAGTATTGAGTTTGAACAACAAGGAAGACGGTGTAGAGTCTTATAATGTTTACAATATGTCTTTTATGTGAGTTTTGCTGTACCGTTCATCCTTGTGTTTGTTTCAAATAGCCTTGCTAGCCTAAACCTTGTATCGAGAGGGAATACTTCTCATGCATCCAAAATACTTGAGCCAACCACTATGCCATTTGTGTCCACCATACCTACCATACTACATGGTATTTTCCCGCCATTCCAAAGTAAATTTCTTGAGTGCTACCTTTAAAATTCCATCATTCACCTTTGCAATATATAGCTCATGGGACAAATAGCTTAAAAACTATTGTGGTATTGAATATGTAATTATGCACTTTATCTCTTATTAAGTTGCTTGTTGTGCGATAACCATGTTTATCGGGGAACGCCATCAACTCATTGTTGAATTTCATGTGAGTTGCTATGCATGTTCGTCTTGTCCGAAGTAAGGGCGATCTACACCGAGTTGAATGGTTTGAGCATGCATATTGTGAGAGAAGAACATTGGGCCGCTAACTAAAGCCATGATTCATGGTGGAAGTTTCAGTTTTGGACAAATATCCTCAAATCTCTAATGAGAAAAGAATTAATTGTTGTCAAATGCTTAAAGCATTAAAAGAGGAGTCCATTATCTCGTTGTCTATGTTGTCCCGGTATGGATGTCTAAGTTGAGAATAATCAAAAGCGAGAAATCCAAATGCGAGCTTTCTCCTTAGACCTTTGTACAGGCGGCATAGAGGTACCCCTTTGTGAAACTTGGTTAAAGCATATGTATTGCGGTGATAATCCAGGTAGTCCAAGCTAATTAGGACAAGGTGCGGGCACTATTGGTACACTATGCATGAGGCTTGCAACTTATAAGATATAATTTACATGATGCATATGCTTTATTACTACCGTTGACAAAATTGTTTCATGTTTTCAAAATCAAAGCTCTAGCACAAATATAGCAATCGATGCTTTTTCCTCTATGAGGACCATTCTTTTACTTTCAATGTTGAGTCAGTTCACCTATTTCTCTCCACCTCAAGAAGCAAACACTTGTGTGAACTGTGCATTGATTCCTACATACTTGCTTATTGCACTTATTATATTACTCTATGTTGACAATATCCATGAGATATACATGTTACAAGTTGAAAGCAACCGCTGAAACTTAATCTTCTTTTGTGTTGCTTCAATACCTTTACTTTGAATTATTGCTTTATGAGTTAACTCTTATGCAAGACTTATTGATGCTTGTCTTGAAGTGCTATTCATGAAAAGTCTTTGCTTTATGATTCACTTGTTTACTCATGTCATACACATTGTTTTGATCGCTGCATTCTCTACATATGCTTTACAAATAGTATGATCAAGATTATGATGGCATGTCACTCCGGAAATTATCTTTGTTATCGTTTTACCCGCTCGGGACGAGCGTAACTAAGCTTGGGGATGCTGATACGTCTCCAACGTATCGATAATTTCTTGTGTTCCATGCCACATTATTGATGTTATCTACATGTTTTATGCACACTTTATGTCATATTCGTGCATTTTCCGGAACTAACCTATTAACAAGATGCCGAAGTGCCGCTTGTCGTTTTCTGCTGTTTTTGGTTTCAGAAATCCTAGTAAAGAAATATTCTCGGAATTGGACGAAATAAAAGCCCGGAGGCCTATTTTCTCACGAAGCTTCCGAAGTCCGAAGACGAAACGAAGTGGGGCCACAGGGGAGCCAAACCCTAGGGCGGCGCGGCCCCCCCTTGGCCGCGCCGCCCGTCATCCGGGGCCCCCGTGCCCCCTCTCGACTTGCCCTTCCGCCTACTTAAAGCCTCCGTGACGAAACCTCCGAGCACCGAGAGCCACGATACGGAAAACCTTACCGAGACGCTCGTCGCCGCCGATCCCATCTCGGGGGATCCCGGAGATCGCCTCCGGCACCCCGCCGGAGAGGGGAATCATCTCCCGGAGGACTCTACACCGCCATGGTCGCCTCCGGAGTGATGAGTGAGTAGTCTACCCCTGGACTATGGGTCCATAGCGAGTAGCTAGATGGTTGTCTTCTCCCCATTGTGCTATCATTGTCGGATCTTGTGAGCTGCCTATCATGATCAAGATCATCTATATGTAATTCTATATGTTGCGTTTGTTGGGATCCGATGAATAGAGAATACTTGTTATGTTGATTATCGAAGTTATGCTTATGTGTTATTTATGATCTTGCATGCTCTCCGTTACTAGTAGATGCTCCGGCCAAGTAGATGCTTTTAACTCCAAGAGGGAGTACTTATGCTCGATAGTGGGTTCATGCTCGCATTGACACCGGGACAAGTGATGAAAAGTTCTAAGGTTGTGTTGTGCTCGTTGCCACTAGGGATAAAACATTAGTGCTATGTTCAAGGATGTAGTCACTAGTTACATTACGCACCATACTTAATGCAATTGTCTCGTTGCTTTGCAACTTAATACCGGAGGGGGTTCGGATGATAACCTCGAAGGTGGACTTTTTAGGCATAGATGCGGTTGGATGGCGGTCTATGTACTTTGTCGTAATGCCCAATTAAATCTCACTATACTCATCATGATATGTATGTGCATTGTCATGCTCTCTTTATTTGTCAATTGCCCAACCGTAATTTGTTCACCCAACATGCTCGTTTGTCTTATGGGAGAGACACCTCTAGTGAACTGTGGACCCCGGTCCAATTCTCTTTACTGAAATACAATCTACTGCAATACTTGTTTTTACTCGTTTTCTCTCGCAAACAATCATCTTCCACACAATACGGTTAATCCTTTGTTACAGCAAGCCGGTGAGATTGACAACCTCACTGTTTCGTTGGGGCAAAGTACTTTGGTTGTGTTTTGCGGGTTCCACGTTGGCGCCGGAATCTCCGGTGTTGCGCCGCACTACATCCCGCCGCCATCAACCTTCAACGTGCTTCTTGGCTCCTCCTGGTTCGATAAACCTTGGTTTCTTTCTGAGGGAAAACTTGCTGCTGTGCTCATCATACCTTCCTCTTGGGGTTGCCCAACGAACGTGTGAAATACACGCCATCAGTTCCATGCTAGTTTTATGACAATATCTACATGTTTTATCCATACTTTATATTGTTTTGATGCATTTTCCGGAACTAACCTATTAACGAGATGCCAAGGTGCCAGTTCCTGTTTTCTGCTGTTTTTGGTTCCAGAAAAGCTGTTCGAGCAACATTCTCGGAATTGGACGAAACAAAAGCCCACCATCTTATATTTCACGGAAGGTTCCAGAAGTCCGAAGGGGAGACGAGGAAGGGCAGCAGGGGACCCACACCATATGGCGGTGCGGGTGGCCCCCTGGCCGCGCCAGCCTATGGGGAGGGGGCCCCCTGGCTCCTCCGACTCCGCCTCTTCGCCTATAAAACCCCTCGTGACCTAAAAACTGACACCAATTGATGAAACTCTAGAAAGACTCCAGGGACGCCGCCGCCATCGCGAAACTCCGTTTCGGGGGACAGAAGTCTCTGTTCCGGTACGCCGCCGGGACGGGGAATTGCCCCCGGAGTCATCTCCATCGACACCACCGCCATCTTCATCGCCATCGCTGTCTCCCATGATGAGGAGGGAGTAGTTCTCCCCCGAGGCTGAGGGCTCTACCGGTAGCTATGTGGTTCATCTCTCTCTCCCATGGTGTGATCTTTATGTGATCATGAGCTTTGTATCACTATTAATCTATGTGCTACTCTAGTGATGTTATTAAAGTAGTCTATTCCTCCTCCATGATGTAATGTTGACGAGTGTGTGTATCATGTAGTACTTGGCGTAGGTTATGATTGTAATCTCTTGTAGATTATGAAGTTAACTATTACTATGCACTCTAGAGGTTACTTTAATATGAACTCCGGAATTACTCTCCACGGTGTGACGGTGACAGTGTGCACATCATGTGTGATTCCTTTATGAAGTTGTGGAGCTTGTTTACTCCGGCTTGAGGGTGCTCTTGTAGCCCTACACAATGAGTGGTGTTTATTATCCAACAAGAGAGTGTTTGAGATTAGCATTTATTTATTCAGTTATGTGATCATTGTTGAGAGTGTCCACTAGTGAAAGTATGATCCCTAGGCCTTGTTTCTAAGCATTGAAACACCGTTTTCAACAAGTTCTGTTACATGTTCGCTTGCTGCCATTTTTAGTTCAGATTGCAATTACTACTTACAATCATCCATATTACTTGTATTTCAATATCTCTTCGCCGAACTAGTGCACCTATACATCTGACAAGTGTATTAGGTGTGTTGGGGACACAAGAGACTTCTTGTATCATAATTGCAGGGTTGCTTGAGAGGGATATCTTTGACCTCTACCTCCCTGAGTTCGATAAACCTTGTGTGATTCACTTAAAGGAAACTTGCTGCTGTTCTACAAACCTCTGCTCTTGGAGGCCCAACACTGTCTACAGGAATAGAAGCGTGCGTAGACATTAGATACATAGTTACCTAGTCCTTCGACCATGAGATCATGTAAATCACCTATGCCGGAAGGGTACTTTGATTACATCAAACGCCACTGCGTAAATGGGTGGTTATAAAGGTGGGATTAAGTATTCGGAAAGTATGAGTTGAGGCATATGGATCAACAGTGGGGTTTGTCCATCCCGATGACAGATAGATATACTCTGGGCCCTCTCGGTGGGATGTCATCTAATTAGCTTGCAAGCATATGAATGTTTCATAAGAGATCACATACCACGGTACGATTAAAGAGTACTTGTCAGGAGACGAGGTTGAACAAGGTATAGAGATACCGATGATCAAACCTCGGACATAAAATATCGCGTGACAAAAGGAATTGGTATCGTATGTGAATAGTTCAATCGATCACTAAGTCATCGTTGAATATGTGGGAGCCATTATGGATCTCTAGATCCCGCTATTGGTTATTGGTCAGAGAGAAGTCTCAACCATGTCTGCATAGTTCGCGAATCGTAGGGTGACACACTTAAGGTTTGATGTTGTTTAAGTAGATATGGAATATGGAATGGAGTTCGAAGTTTTGTTCGGAGTCTCGGATGGGATCCAGGACATGATCCAGGAGTTCCGGAATGGTCCGGAGAATAAGATTCATATATAGGAAGTCACTTTCCAAGTTTGGAAATGATCCGGTGAATTTATGGAAGGTGGTTTCTAGAATTATTCGGAATAAATCACTATGGAAGGAGGAGTCCCGGAGGGACTCCACAAACCCTAACTAGCCAACCAAGTGGGAGGGTGGAGTCCATGGTGGACTCCACCTCCTTGGCCGGCCAAGTAAAGGGGGAAGGGGAGAGTCCTTGTCCCTCTAGGTTTCGTCCATAAGGCAGTTTTTCTGTTGGGGTCTTATTCGAAGACTTTGGGCTAGCCCCTCCCCTCTCCCCAAACCCTAGCCTCTCCTCGTCCACATAATACTCCCGCAGCGCATAGGCGAAGCCCTGCCGGAGTTCTCCACCACCACCGCCACCATGCCGTCGTGCTGTCGGGATTCCAAGGAGGATCTACTACTTCCGCTGCCCGCTGGAACGGGGAGGAGGACATCGTCTTCATCAACACCGAACGCGTTACCGAGTACGGAGGTGCTGCCCGATTGTGGCACCGTCAAGATCTTCTACGCGCTTTTGAAAGCAGCAAGTGATCATCTTCTGCAACAACGACATCTAATCTCGTAGACTTTGGAAATCTTCAAGGGTTAGTCTCGTGATCCCCTCGTTGCTCCCATCTACTAGATTGCATCTTGGCTTGGTTTTTCGTTCTTGCGGAAAGAATTTTTTGTTTTCTATGCTTCGAATCCCATCAACAATTTCGCTAATTAATATTTCTTAAGCTAGACCTAGCAGGTGACTATTTTTGTAGCTTAATCTAAAGTGAATTTTATGCTAAACATGGCTGAAACCTAGTGTTGTGTATCTCATTCATCACCGGAGAACCGCTGGCAGCTCGTTCGCCACCCTCGGACGGAGCAACCATCGTCGGCTCCTCGTCGCGCCGCCGGCTCTGTCCCCCGGCGGCGTTAGACGGATGGCGGCGCTGCACGTCAACCACGGCTCCAGCACTTGTTTCGTCCGCATGCATTGTACCCACCGCTGGAAAGTCCGCCGCAAGCAGATCTGCCGCCCACGACGATCGGGATTTGTTCCGCGCACCAATTGGTAGTATAGCTTGGTAAGACCTCCGCTTCTGCCTCCCCCGCCCCCTAATCGATTCGGTTCCTGTAATTTATTGGAGTTTGCAGGTGCAAAATTGTAACATCCCAAAAATTTCAAAACAAAACAAATGAATTTCCCTAGTTCCAAATTTTGGAACCAACAAAAACTTTTATTAAATTAAGTTTGATACATAGTGATCTTGCTTAATTCTTGTGCTATTGCCATGATTGCTTGTTAAAGTATTTTGAAGTGAGCTTAAACCCTAAACCTCACCCCTCTTTTCACCATCCTAGTTAAAATAAAATAAAAGGAAATTAAATAAGAAAAAGGCATATGTGCCTATGGCTATTTATATAAATCTTTACCCTAAGCTTTTCTACTTTGTTTAGAGGTTTGGAAAACCTTCATACACCTTACCTAGTACTTATCAAACCAAATCCAAAGTGAAACAAAAGAAAATAAAAAGAAACTAAAAATGCCATAGAGGCATATGAGAGTAAAATGCAAATTTGTGAATTTGAGAAGATTGACCCTAGGACTTGTTGTGAATGGTTGGATCACTCCTATATACCATTTCAACACTCAACAACACCAATTGGGTCAAGCCAAGTCAAGTTAAAAATCAAATGCAACATATGCATAGAGACATATGTGACCCATAGCCATTTCATCAAAATTTGATCTAAGACTTTAAACCTTGACAAATTGATGTGAAACCATCCCTCAACCTAAAATAACACTAAATTGACCCCAACCCATGTCCAAGTAAAGCAAAGTCAACAATTTACAAGAATAATGAAAAGTGACACATCACCTCTTATGTGTTATGGCCATTTTTGCAAATCTTTGAACAAGACCATTTGAAATGGTTTCAATGGTCTTAAAATGTTTCTAAACTAATAAGAACCACATTAGAGTCAAGAAAAGTCAAATCAAATGGAGAGAATTCAAATGGTGAGATAATTCCATTTTTACTCACATACACTTAGCCAAATTTGCAAATCTTCAACCAAGGCCACCATTGCTTGATCCCTTGCTTGTAAAATGTTTATATATGATAAACAAACACAATTGCATCAAAGAAACCAAAATCAAATCAAAGCAAATCTCAAATTCAATTCACATATGATAATGGTCATATGTCCCCTTTTTATTTTCTTCACCACTTTGCACCCATTTATCTTCTGATTCCTCAACCAACCTTGGTCAACCAAAGCCATGTCATCCAAGACCAAGTGATGGTGAACAACTTTAATGTTGACCACCATGGCTAGAGTTGACTAGGTTGACCAGAATAAATGTGACAAATAGTGTATGTGAAGCAAAGTGAAGATCAACCTCAAATTTGAAACTTTGCAAAACACCTCCAAATTGAACACAACCACCACCATTCCAACCCTTGAATTATATGTTTGAACTCCACCAAAAAGAAATCCAAAATTTGATAAAAAGTTTCATGCGGCCATTGTGTCGAGCACCTTGTGTGCACAATCTGGAATTTGTGTTACATGCTTATATCCATCAGATTTTTGCCTCAACCCCTTTCCATTTGTGATCATTGTGGTCTTTGTACCTCCTCTGGATCAAGCCATGACTTTGCAACCACTGGTGAAAGAGAGAAATGATCACCACCTCACCATGTCGTGCTCATGCCATCTCCCATGCCCAATCTCTCTCTGGTCCTCTCCTCACCTTTCCTCCTTGTCCTGGAGAATCTACCTAGCACCAGGACACCAACGGTACCCCACCCTAGCTCGCTACGGCTTGGCATTGGCCGGAACAACCCCGCCCAGACTCGCCAGAAACCTTGCCAGGCACGCGGTGAGCGCGCCCTGGCATGTCACTGGACGCGCCAGGACGCCCTGCGCTCGAGCACCCTCGTCCTCCTCCTGCATCCCTAGGCCTGTGACGAGAACCGCCACCCTCACCTCTACCTCGTAGACGCACTCGATCGACTGCCGCTGCCTTGTCGCCGTCGTCCTCATCTGAGCACCGCCGCGAGTACCGTGGTACAGAGCACACGCGCCCGAGCGATCCTATCACGCCCTGGACGCAACAGCTACGTGATGGCGTGTAATTCACACGTTCGTTGGGAACCCCAAGAGGAAGGTATGATGCGCCAAGCAGCAAGTTTTCCCTCAGAAAGAAACCAAGGTTTATCGAACCAGGAGGAGCCAAGAAGCACGTTGAAGGTTGATGGCGGCGGGATGTAGTGCGGCGCAACACCAGGGATTCCGGCACCAACGTGGAACCTGCGCAACACAACCAAAGTACTTTGCCCCAACGAAACGAGTGAGGTTGTCAATCTCACCGGCTTGCTGTAACAAAGGATTAACCGTATTGTGTGGAAGATGATTGTTTGCAGAGAAAACGATAAAACAAGTATTGCGAGTATATTTGTATTTCGAGTATAAAAGAATGGACCGGGGTCCACAGTTCACTAGAGGTGTCTCTCCCATAAGATAAAAGCATGTTGGGTGAACAAATTACAGTCGGGCAATTGACAAATAGAGAGGGCATAACAATGCACATACATGTCATGATAAGTACGAGTGAGATTTAATTGGGCATTACGACAAAGTACATAGACCGCCATCCAACCGCATCTATGCCTAAAAATTCCACCTTCGAGGTTATCATCCGAACCCCTTCCGGCATTAAGTTGCAAAGCAACAGACAATTGCATTAAGTATGGTGCGTAATGTAATCAACAACTACATCCTTAGACATAGCATCAATGTTTTATCCCTAGTGGCAACATCACAACACAACCTTAGAACTTTCTGTCACTGTCCCAGGTATCAATGGAGGCATGAACCCACTATCGAGCATAAATACTCCCTCTTGGAGTTAAGAGCAAAAACTTGGCCAGAGCCTCTACTAATAACGGAGAGCATGCAAGATCATAAACAACACATAGGTAATAACTTGATAATTAACATAACATGGTATTCTCTATCCATCGGATCCCGACAAACACAACATATAGAATTACGGATAGATGATCTTGATCATGTTAGGCAGCTCACAAGATCCAACAATGAAGCACAATGAGGAGAAGACAACCATCTAGCTACTGCTATGGACCCATAGTCCAGGGGTGAACTACTCACTCATCACTCCGGAGGCGACCATGGCGGTGAAGAGTCCTCCGGGAGATGAATCCCCTCTCCGGCAGGGTGCCGGAGGAGATCTCCCGAGATGGGATTGGCGGCGGTGGCGTCTCTGGAAGGTTTTCCGTATCGTGGTTCTTCTTTCTGGGGTTTTCGCGACGGAGGCTTTAAGTAGGCGGAAGGGCAATGTGGGGGGCCACACGAGGGCCCCACACCACAGGTCGGCGCGGCATCTTGTTAATAGGTTAGTTCCAGAAAATGCACGAATATGACATAAAGTGTGCATAAAACATGTAGATATCATCAATAATGTGGCATGGAACATAAGAAATTATCGATACGTCGGAGACGTATCACTACGCCTTGAGCATCGCTAGGATGTCGCCTACAAGATGATGTACTCGCCCCGCCCTTTCGCACGCCGGAGCGGCCGCGCCATGGACACCCTCTCACAGCACCCGCCGGTCACCTCTCCATCTATAAATAGAGGCACCCAAAGCACAACTCCTTCACACCAATATCTTCCCCTCTCAGCACTGCCTCTCCTCGACCACCCAATTGAACCCCACCTCGCCGGAGCAGCCCCAATTTGAAGCTCGGAGTCGTCGGAACCTGCAGATCCTCTACATCGCCTGGAGCCACCCCACGCCTCGCTGACGGTACCAGGAGTTTCCTCGTCCTCGACAACGACGCCCAGCACCCAGCAGAGCCCTGCGGGAACCTCCGTCACGCCGCCGACCCCCTACCTCGCCGGCGCAGCAAGCCTCCTCCCCCGTCGACGACGACGACGGTCGACCGCACGATCATCTCCTAATCCAACGTTCCAGGTTAGAGCTTACCGTTTCGGTGATTATAACCCACTGACGCGTGGGACCCCCTGTCAGCAGGCCCGCACCGTTACTGGGCCTGTTTCCCCCATTCAAACCGTTTCGGCCCAAAAGCTTCCCGCCTAGCCCATCTAACTTAATTCAAATAAATTGATTCAGCAAATATTTCAATTCTGGTCTGTGCCATATTTTGAATAGTTTCAAATCTACAAATCCAATTCTAGCAAATCAAATTGTTCCAGAAAGATTATGAAATTATCTAGCTAACCTCACTGGTTTCAACCTCATATGTTTTGTAGATTTGGTATAGCAAAAATAACAAAATAGAGACTTTTCAGTATTCAAATAAATCTTAAAAATCAACCATTTTGAATTTTCAAGTGATTCCAATTGCAAAAATTCACAGTTAACCAACTCTAATTTACTATGTAGAAAGATGATATGGGTTCTGTACATGATCATGGGCTAGAACCAAAATATTGGCTATGTAGTCAATACTAGCCCATTTAAACTATATCCAAATTCTAGGAATTTGAATCTATGAGGTATAGCATCTCATTTAAATATTTATTCCAAGTGATTCAATGTGAGGTAATGACCTTAGTCTTCATGACCCCATAGGATTCTTCTTGAGAATATTAAATCACCTCAATAGTAGTTTTTAAATTAGTGACAACTATGTGTCAAATCATATGAGAGGTATTCCTCTCATTTAAATCTTGTTCTCAAGTAATTCAACATGAGGTAGTGACCATGGTCTATATAATCTCATATTGAGTTATTTGGTAACATTAAATCACTACCATGTTAGTATTAAATTGCATGAGGTATGGAACCTCATTTAAATCATTTTCTCAAATGATAAGTATGAAGAGGTTGACTTTGGTCAACCTAGGTCATATATTATTCATAAGAGAAATTAAATCTTAATAAGATAATGAGAGGAAATTATTTCTCTAAGTAATTAAAAGTAACACCTAAGTTAGTATGAGAGGAAATTATTTTTCTTAAATAAGAAAAAAAACACCTCCACCAACTTAATAGTAATGTGTGATGCTAGTTTAAGTTGTGTGAATCATGTGTGTGCTTAGTTTAGTAAATAAGTTTGGTATGATGATTGTGTACCCCGTATTCGTATTTTAGACGCTAGTACCGGAGACTATCAGGAGGAGGAGGTCTTCTACCAAGAGGAAGGAGAAGAGAACTTTGACCACCACCTCAACCAAGGCAAGCTAACACTCTTGCAAGGTTCCCATGTGCAAAGCTCTACAAGAGCAAGGCACCATTACTTTTACGTTATGCTTAATGCTCCTATCCCAAGTTTTTACTTTACAAGTTTTACTAAATTTTGTTTATCAAAGTACTTTTTGATTCATGATTCACTTAGTTTAGTTATGGAGTAGTGCAAGAGTAGCAAACTTAGCCTAGAACAATCCAAGTTGCTTAGCACCCCTCATGACTAGTTGCTAGTGCTCAATATTCAAAGTGACTATTCTAGATGGGAACTTGTGAAAACCAATGACTTTGAAAACCTTGGAATGATGAGTCATTCTATTGAAATACTTTGAAGGTGAATATGACTTGTGAATGACTTGGTGAATTTTACCAAAACTGATGGTTGGGTTCGGATGCGATACCATTCCAATTTTACAAGTACCCCCACAATACCTGAATCTGGGTAAGGCTTAGCTGGAAATTTATGTCTCTTAGTATGGGTTCCCTCTAAAGCAAGCGTCATCGGGGTTATGCCGGAGGCTGCCTCTACAACAAAAGGAATGATGTGAAATGACGTGAAATGAGGTGAATGTCCGGCCCAAGCCCCGTGCGGTTCCTAAGGCCGACTGTCTCGTCTTCACCGGGAGGCCAAGCTCATGGGGAGAGGTGCCTATACTAGGGTATGTAAATGAAAGGTTAGGATTGGTAGTTCGCGTATCTGCGTACGATAAATCAGGGCCGCTACTCCTCGACGAACTATTGCAATTGTTGTGGCACAAGTGTACAACCTCTGCAGAGTTTAACCTATTCGAATAGCCGCGTCCGCGGTTATGGACAGTTGGAAAGGCCATACTGTTCCGTCATCAGAACTTTTCGAAAAAATATGAATGGTGACTTGTGATTTGAATTGAAAGGTGACTTTGAATTTGAATCACAACTGAGTTGTGGGAATGACACTAATGTTCCCACTTGAGTTAAGATAGGCAAATGAGGAGTTTTTGTTTATAAATGCTTATGAAATAAAACTGGCTTTATGCAAATGAAACTAGAGCTTAGAACCCCCTTGCTATAGTTGATGGTATATACATTAGTATTAATTTGCGAGTACCTTAAAGTACTCATGGCTGTGTCCCTGGCTATTCAAATGGCCAGACTATGAAGAAGAGTACCAGAACCCGGAAGAAGGACAGCAGGACGTCTACGACAACTAGGATCTCTCCTGACGTCAACAGTTGCCTGTGGAATAGATGGACTACTACTACGCTATTTCGCTTCCGCTATGTGTTATGTAATGAATAAATAGAACTTCTATTATTGTAATGAGACTGGATCATGTGATCCTTTATTTGTAAGACGAATATGTGTTGTAATGAATGATGTGTTGTGATATCAATCTATTATGTCTCGCAAAAACAATATTCCTGGGATTGCGAGGAATGGCATAATAGGCATCTGGACTTAAAAATCCGGGTGTTGACAAGTTGGTATCAGAGCCATTGTTTGACCTTAGGAGACCCTAGTTAGAATGGACGTCCGAAAAACTTAGTTTCAAAACAAATGAAGTGAATATTTCTGAAAACTAATTCTCACAATTATCTTGAGATCTTCTCAAAATAATAATCCATGCTCTACTTTTCCTTGAAATTTCTACATAAAAGTTTGCACACTTGATCACTTCTCTAACTTACTCATCCTCATTGCTCACAGATGGAGTACCAATGAGAGTGCTATCAGCTTGGTCCCAGAGGAGACCTAGGGTTCGAAAAGGATTTGAAGCAACTAGTGGAATACCTAGGCCACACGTATCCCGAGTTCTTCGGAATACCCCTCAACAACCACTCCGGAGAACCACCTCGGTGGGAAGTTTCTACTGATCTACAAAGAAAGCTTGGAGCCCCGGTATGGGAAACCATCTGGTTTTATGTAACGGGAAATACTTGGAAGGAAGGACTAGTCAGAGCTATGCAAGAAGCAATTTTCCGTCTGTGCGGACAAAATGAGAACAAGATCAAGAACACTCGCTTCATCTACTACCCAATACATGACCCCATGGGAAGACCAATGACCATGCCCCCGCACACGGAGATGAACCCCTATGTAGCACACCAGGACTTCAGGATGTACAAAACCCGCAGGGATTTGGACAACGCCCTCGCCTCTCGCCAAGCACATTACCCGTGAAGATGAAGAATCCCCCCTGAAGAGTAGTATCACCCCAGCACTTAAGTAGGTGTGAGTTGTACCAGGATCCCCTTGTATCGTAGAGCGATGAATGGTTCTTCAAACCAACGGTGTGTTAGCTTTGTAATGTATGATGCTTGGTATGAATGGAAAAGTGTTGTTGGTTTTTACCCCCGCAACACTACTCAAGTTTTCAATCTATGAACTTCTTAAATTTTAACAAAACAAACCCTAGAAATTTCCCTCTTATCTTATCATCTACCTCAATGTTCAGATGGCCCCACCAACCCGCAACGCCACCCAGGATGCCATGATGCAACTGCTGCAGACGATGATGGCAGACCGAGAAGCCGAAAGAGCTGAACGCCAAGCAAAACTTGCCGCACTGCAACAGATAGCTCAGAACAATCAAGGCCACGGAAACAATGATCACACTGGATCAAAGCTGAAGAACTTTCAGCACACCAACCCTCTGGTATTCAACAAGACTGAAGAGCCCCTTGATGCCGATGACCGGCTCCGGACCATGGAGAACAACCTCGAAGTTGCGGGAGTTGAAGCCGCGAGAAGCATCGTTTGCCACCCACTACCTGTCAGGACCTGCCAGAGCCTGGTGGACAAGTGCCCGTGCAATGAATGCGGGGCAAATGATGACCTGGGAAGACTTCAAGTTGAAGTTTAGCAAATACCATGTGCCCCAAGGACTGATCAAGAAGATGAGAGACGAGTTCCGGGAACTCAAGCAAGGAAGGATGTCCGTGGTGGAATACCGCGACAGGTTTCTCACTCTGTCAAGGTACGCCCCGGATGAGACCAACACCAATGAGAAGAGAAAGGAAAGATTTCTGAACGGACTGCACGACGAGATGCAGACGGTGTTAGTAAACATTCCGTTCGCTGACTTGGAAACCCTCGTGGAGTCAGCCATACAGATGGAAGGAAAGCTGCATCAAGCCAATGAGAACCGCAAGAGCAGAATGATGAACCAGAATGGACCCCACCATACCCAGAAGTACCGCAACAACTCCTCTGGAGGATTCAACCCAAGATACAACAAGCCCCCTACCCAGAATTATCGCCCCAACAACCACAACAACAACGGAGGACCCCCGAAGCCCGAAGGCAACAACAACAACAACAGCCACAACAACAACCACCACAACAGCAACAACAACAATGGAAACAACAACAACAACAACAACAACAACAACACCAATATTGCCCCAAGGACTGGAAGCAATGCTACCCCCATCATTCCCAAAGACAAGTCCACCGTCAACTGCTATGAATGTGGAGTTGTGGGTCACTTCTCCAATGAGTTCCTTAAGAAGCTTGCCAGGATTGCCGCCAATACCGCAGCACCTGCTCAGCAACAGCGTCGCTTCGCAGGTAGAAGGAACCAGAACAACAACAACGGCCGTCTCTACCACATGACTGCCACTGAAGCTCAGGAAGCACCCCAGACCATGCCAAGTATGTCTTCCTGTTAATAAAATGCTCAATCTCTCTTAGGAACCTAACTTTTCTTAAAATCTCGGGACGAGATTTGTTTAAGGGGAAGGGTTTGTAACATCCCAAAAATTTCAAAACAAAACAAATGAATTTCCCTAGTTCCAAATTTTGGAACCAACAAAAACTTTTATTAAATTAAGTTTGATACATAGTGATCTTGCTTAATTCTTGTGCTATTGCCATGATTGCTTGTTAAAGTATTTTGAAGTGAGCTTAAACCCTAAACCTCACCCCTCTTTTCACCATCCTAGTTAAAATAAAATAAAAGGAAATTAAATAAGAAAAAGGCATATGTGCCTATGGCTATTTATATAAATCTTTACCCTAAGCTTTTCTACTTTGTTTAGAGGTTTGGAAAACCTTCATACACCTTACCTAGTACTTATCAAACCAAATCCAAAGTGAAACAAAAGAAAATAAAAAGAAACTAAAAATGCCATAGAGGCATATGAGAGTAAAATGCAAATTTGTGAATTTGAGAAGATTGACCCTAGGACTTGTTGTGAATGGTTGGATCACTCCTATATACCATTTAAACACTCAACAACACCAATTGGGTCAAGCCAAGTCAAGTTAAAAATCAAATGCAACATATGCATAGAGACATATGTGACCCATAGCCATTTCATCAAAATTTGATCTAAGACTTTAAACCTTGACCAATTGATGTGAAACCATCCCTCAACCTAAAATAACACTAAATTGACCCCAACCCATGTCCAAGTAAAGCAAAGTCAACAATTTACAAGAATAATGAAAAGTGACACATCACCTCTTATGTGTTATGGCCATTTTTGCAAATCTTTGAACAAGACCATTTGAAATGGTTTCAATGGTCTTAAAATGTTTCTAAACTAATAAGAACCACATTAGAGTCAAGAAAAGTCAAATCAAATGGAGAGAATTCAAATGGTGAGATAATTCCATTTTTACTCACATACACTTAGCCAAATTTGCAAATCTTCAACCAAGGCCACCATTGCTTGATCCCTTGCTTGTAAAATGTTTATATATGATAAACAAACACAATTGCATCAAAGAAACCAAAATCAAATCAAAGCAAATCTCAAATTCAATTCACATATGATAATGGTCATATGTCCCCTTTTTATTTTCTTCACCACTTTGCACCCATTTATCTTCTGATTCCTCAACCAACCTTGGTCAACCAAAGCCATGTCATCCAAGACCAAGTGATGGTGAACAACTTTCATGTTGACCACCATGGCTAGAGTTGACTAGGTTGACCAGAATAAATGTGACAAATAGTGTATGTGAAGCAAAGTGAAGATCAACCTCAAATTTGAAACTTTGCAAAACACCTCCAAATTGAACACAACCACCACCATTCCAACCCTTTAATTATATGTTTGAACTCCACCAAAAAGAAATCCAAAATTTGATAAAAAGTTTCATGCGGCCATTGTGTCGAGCACCTTGTGTGCACAATCTGGAATTTGTGTTACATGCTTATATCCATCAGATTTTTGCCTCAACCCCTTTCCATTTGTGATCATTGTGGTCTTTGTACCTCCTCTGGATCAAGCCATGACTTTGCAACCACTGGTGAAAGAGAGAAATGATCACCACCTCACCATGCCGTGCTCATGCCATCTCCCATGCCCAATCTCTCTCTGGTCCTCTCCTCACCTTTCCTCCTTGTCCTGGAGAATCTACCTAGCACCAGGACACCAACGGTACCCCGCCCTAGCTCGCTACGGCTTGGCATTGGCCGGAACAACCCCGCCCAGACTCGCCAGAAACCTTGCCAGGCACGCGGTGAGCGCGCCCTGGCATGTCACTGGACGCGCCAGACGCCCGCGCCGAGCACCCTCGTCCTCCTCCCCGCATCCCTAGGCCTGTGACGAGAACCGCCACCCTCACCTCTACCTCGTAGACGCACTCGATCGACTGCCGCTGCCTTGTCGCCGTCGTCCTCATCTGAGCACCGCCACGAGTACCGTGGTACAGAGCACACGCGCCCGAGCGATCCTATCACGCCCTGGACGCAACAGCTACGTGATGGCGTGTAATTCACACGTTCGTTGGGAACCCCAAGAGGAAGGTATGATGCGCACAGCAGCAAGTTTTCCCTCAGAAAGAAACCAAGGTTTATCGAACCAGGAGGAGCCAAGAAGCACGTTGAAGGTTGATGGCGGCGGGATGTAGTGCGGCGCAACACCAGGGATTCCGGCACCAACGTGGAACCTGCGCAACACAACCAAAGTACTTTGCCCCAACGAAACAGTGAGGTTGTCAATCTCACCGGCTTGCTGTAACAAAGGATTAACCGTATTGTGTGGAAGATGATTGTTTGCGAGAGAAAACGATAGAAACAAGTATTGCGAGAGATTTGTATTTCAAGTATAAAAGAATGGACCGGGGTCCACAGTTCACTAGAGGTGTCTCTCCCATAAGATAAAAGCATGTTGGGTGAACAAATTACAGTCGGGCAATTGACAAATAGAGAGGGCATAACAATGCACATACATGTCATGATAAGTACAAGTGAGATTTAATTGGGCATTACGACAAAGTACATAGACTGCCATCCTACCGCATCTATGCCTAAAAAGTCCACCTTCGAGGTTATCATCCGAACCCCTTCCAAGTATTAAGTTGCAAAGCAATAGACAATTGCATTAAGTATGGTGCGTAATGTAATCAACAACTACATCCTTAGACATAGCATCAATGTTTTATCCCTAGTGGCAACAAGCACAACACAACCTTAGAACTTTTCGTCACTCGTCCCGGTATCAATGGAGGCATGAACCCACTATCGAGCATAAATACTCCCTCTTGGAGTTAAGAGCAAAAACTTGGCCGAGCCTCTACTAATAACGGAGAGCATGCAAGATCATAAACAACACATAGGTAATAACTTGATAATTAACATAACATGGTATTCTCTATCCATCGGATCCCGACAAACACAACATATAGAATTACGGATAGATGATCTTGATCATGTTAGGCAGCTCACAAGATCCAACAATGAAGCACAATGAGGAGAAGACAACCATCTAGCTACCGCTATGGACCCATAGTCCAGGGGTGAACTACTCACTCATCACTCCGGAGGCGACCATGGCGGTGAAGAGTCCTCCGGGAGATGAATCCCCTCTCCGGCAGGGTGCCGGAGGAGATCTCCGTAATCCCCCGAGATGGGATTGGCGGCGGCGGCGTCTCGCGGAAGGTTTTCCGTATCGTGGTTCTTCTTTCCGGGGTTTTCGCGACGGAGGCTTTAAGTAGGCGGAAGGGCAACGTGGGGGCCACACGAGGGCCCCACACCACAGGTCGGCGCGGCCAGGGCCAGGGCCGCGCCGCCCTATGGTGGCGGCCCCTCGTGGCCCCACTTCGACTCCTCTTCGGTCTTCCGGAAGCTTCGTGGCAAAATAGGACCCCGGGTTTTGATTTCGTCCAATTCCGAGAATATTTCTTTACTAGGATTTCTGAAACCAAAAACAGCGAGAAAACAAGCAATCGGCTCTTCGGCATCTTGTTAATAGGTTAGTTCCGTAAAATGCACGAATATGACATAAAGTGTGCATAAAACATGTAGATATCATCAATAATGTGGCATGGAACATAAGAAATTATCGATACGTCGGAGACGTATCAGCATCCCCAAGCTTAGTTCTGCTCGTCCCGAGCAGGTAAAACGATAACAAAGATAATTTCTGAAGTGACATGCCATCATAACCTTGATCATACTATTTGTAAACATATGTAATGAATGCAGCGATCAAAACAATGGTAATGACATGAGTAAACAAGTGAATCATAAAGCAAAGACTTTTCATGAATAGTACTTCAAGACAAGCATCAATAAGTCTTGCATAAGAGTTAACTCATAAAGCAATAAATCAAAGTAAAGGTATTGAAGCAACACAAAGGAAGATTAAGTTTCAGCGGTTGCTTTCAACTTATAACATGTATATCTCATGGAAAATTGTCAACATAGAGTAATATAACAAGTGCAATATGCAAGTATGTAGGAATCAATGCACAGTTCACACAAGTGTTTGCTTCTTGAGGTGGAGAGAGATAGGTGAACTCGACTCAACATAAAAGTAAAAAGAATGGTCCTTCAAAGAGGAAAGCATCGATTGCTATATTTGTGCTAGAGCTTTTATTTTGAAAACATGAAACATTTTTGTCAACGGTAGTAATAAAGCATATGAGTTATGTAAATTATATCTTACAAGTTGCAAGCCTCATGCATAGTATACTAATAGTGCCCGCACCTTGTCCTAATTAGCTTGGACTACCGGATCATTGCAATACACATGTTTTAACCAGGTGTCACAATGGGGTACCTCCATGCCGCTCGTACAAAGGTCTAAGGAGAAAGCTCGCATTTTGGATTTCTCGCTTTTGATTATTCTCAACTTAGACATCCATACCGGGACAACATGGACAACGAGATAATGGAGTCCTCTTTAATGCATAAGCATGTGACAACAATTATTATTCTCATATGAGATTGAGGATATATGTCCAAAACTCGAAACTTCCACCATGAATCATGGCTTTAGTTAGCGGCCCAATGTTCTTCTCTAACAATATGCATGCTCCAACCATTAAGGTGGTAGATCTCTCTTACTTCAGACAAGACGGACATGCATAGAAACTCACATGATATTCAACAAAGAATAGTTGATGGCGTCCCCAGAAGCAAGGTTATCGCACAACAAACAACTTAATAAGAGATAAAGTGCATAAGTACATATTCAATACCACAATAGTTTTTAAGCTATTTGTCCCATGAGCTATATATTGCAAAGGTGAATGATGGAATTTTAAAGGTAGCACTCAAGCAATTTACTTTGGAATGGCGGATAAATACCATGTAGTAGGTAGGTATGGTGGACACAAATGGCATAGTGGTTGGCTCAAGGATTTTGGATGCATGAGAAGTATTCCCTCTAGATACAAGGTTTAGGCTAGCAAGGTTATTTGAAACAAACACAAGGATGAACGGTACAGCAAAACTCACATAAAAGACATATTGTAAACATTATAAGACTCTACACCGTCTTCCTTGTTGTTCAAAACTCAATACTAGATATTATCTAGACTCTAGAGAAACCAAATATGCAAACCAAATTAGCAAGCTCTAAGTGTTTCTTCATTAATGGGTGCAAAGTATATGATGCAAGAGCTTAAACATGAGCACAACAATTGCCAAGTATCAAATTATCCAAGACATTTTAGAATTACTACATGTAGTATTTTCCAATTCCAACCATATAACAATTTAACGAAGAAGAAACTTCGCCATGAATACTATGAGTAGAGCCTAAGGACATACTTTTCCATATGCTACAGCGGAGCGTGTCTCTCTCCCACAAAGTGAATTCTAGGATCCATTTTATTCAAACAAAACAAAAACAAAAACAAACCGACGCTCCAAGCAAAGTGCATAAGATGTGACGGAATAAAAATATAGTTTCAGGGGAGGAACCCGATAATGTTGTCGATGAAGAAGGGGATGCCTTGGGCATCCCCAAGCTTAGACGCTTGAGTCTTCTTACAATATGCAGGGGTGAACCACCGGGCATCCCCAAGCTTAGAGCTTTCACTCTCCTTGATCATATTGTATCATACTCCTCTCTTGATCCTTGAAAACTTCCTCCACACCAAACTCGAAACAACTCATTAGAGGGTTAGTGCACAATAAAAATTCACATGTTCAGAGGTGACACAATCATTCTTAACACTTCTGGACATTGCATAAAGCTACTGGACATTAATGGATCAAAGAAATTTATCCAACATAGCAAAAGAGGCAATGCGAAATAAAAGGCAGAATCTGTCAAAACAGAACAGTCCGTAAAGATGGATTTTATTAGGGCACCAGACTTGCTCAAATGAAAATTCCCAAATTGAATGAAAGTTGCGTACATATCTGAGGATCACTCACGTAAATTGGCTTAATTTTCTGAGTTACCTACAGAGAATTAGACCCAGATTCATGACAGCAAAAAAATCTGTTTCTGTGCAGTAATCCAAATCTAGTATTTACTTTACTATCAAAGACTTTACTTGGCACAACAAAACATAAAACTAAGATAAGGATAGGTTGCTACAGTATTAAACAACTTCCAAGACTCAAATATAAAACAAAAATATTGTAGTAAAAACATGGGTTGTCTCCCATAAGCGCTTTTCTTTAACGCCTTTCAGCTAGGCGCAGAAAGTGTATATCAAGTGTTATCGCGAGATGAAGTATTGATATCATAAGCTCCCCCATCTGTAGTGGTACTAAGGGCTTTGTCAATTTTAGGCCTATAATAATATTTCTTTGGTTTAGGCACTTTAGAGACATACATAAACTTTTGCTCCTTTCCCACATAAGCTTTCTCTCTAAACTCGTAAAGATGAAAAGGTTGAACCCAAGGTTCCCATAGCTTTTTCAAGTTCGCCAATCCTATTAATTTGATTATCATGGTCAACACAAGTTCCTAGGACACTAATTCTTTCATCAATTCCTTCTAAGGATTTATCAAGTTCATCAGTTTTATCAAGTAACATCTCCAACTTAGTTTCAACACTCGGAAAAATTTTCTCTATGGTTTCCAATTTTTTCATAACATCCTCAAGGGAGGTTTCAATTTTAGTTTCATTAACAGGTGGTGTTCCAAATAAGCTCTCAATAATGCAACTAGCTTCTAAAACGGGAGCGCCTAGGAAGTTACCTCCCGCGAGACAATCAAGAACATATCTATTCCAGCTAGAGATACCAACATAAAAATTCCTGAGTAGGATAGTGGTGGAGTGTTTCTTAGTGCACCTATTATGGGCATCACTAATTCTATACCAAGCATCATTTAAACATTCTCCCCCTTGTTGCTTAAACGAACGAACTTCAACTTCAGGATTACTCATTTTAACAGTAGTAAATAAAGCAACCTAGATAAAATAAATGCAAGTACCTAATTTTTTGTGTTTTTGATATAGAGTGCAAGACAATAAATAGAGTAAAGCTAGCAACTAATTTTTTGTGTTTTGATATAATGCAGCAAACAAAGTAGTAAATAAAATAAAGCAAGACAAAAACAAAGTAAAGAGGTTGGGAAGTGGAGACTCCCCTTGCAGCGTGTCTTGATCTCCCCGGCAACGGCGCCAGAAAATATGCTTGATGGCGTGTAATTCACACGTTCGTTGGGAACCCCAAGAGAAAGGTATGATGCTCACAACAGCAAGTTTTCCCTCAGAAAGAAACCAAGGTTTATCGAACCAGGAGGAGCCAAGAAGCACGTTGAAGGTTGATGGCGGCGGGATGTAGTGCGGCGCAACACCAGGGATTCCGGCGCCAACGTGGAACCTGCACAACACAACCAAAGTACTTTGCCCCAACGAAACAGATGAGGTTGTCAATCTCACCGGCTTGCTGTAACAAAGGATTAACCGTATTGTGTGGAAGATGATTGTTTGCAGAGAAAACAGTAAAACAAGTATTGCAGCAGATTTGTATTTCAGTATAAAAGAATGGACCGGGGTCCACAGTTCACTAGAGGTGTCTCTCCCATAAGATAAAAGCATGTTGGGTGAACAAATTACAGTCGGGCAATTGACAAATAGAGAGGGCATAACAATGCACATACATGTCATGATAAGTACAGTGAGATTTAATTGGGCATTACGACAAAGTACATAGACCGCCATCCAACCGCATCTATGCCTAAAAAGTCCACCTTCAGGTTATCATCCGAACCCCTTCCAGTATTAAGTTGCAAAGCAACAGACAATTGCATTAAATATGGTGCGTAATGTAATCAACAACTACATCCTTAGACATAGCATCAATGTTTTATCCCTAGTGGCAACAGCACAACACAACCTTAGAACTTTCTGTCACTGTCCCGGTATCAATGGAGGCATGAACCCACTATCGAGCATAAATACTCCCTCTTGGAGTTAAGAGCAAAAACTTGGCCGGAGCCTCTACTAATAACGGAGAGCATGCAAGATCATAAACAACACATAGGTAATAACTTGATAATTAACATAACATGGTATTCTCTATCCATCGGATCCCGACAAACACAACATATAGAATTACGGATAGATGATCTTGATCATGTTAGGCAGCTCACAAGATCCAACAATGAAGCACAATGAGGAGAAGACAACCATCTAGCTACTGCTATGGACCCATAGTCCAGGGGTGAACTACTCACTCATCACTCCGGAGGCGACCATGGCGGTGAAGAGTCCTCCGGGAGATGAATCCCCTCTCCGGCAGGGTGCCGGAGGAGATCTCCGGAATCCCCGAGATGGGATTGGCGACGGCGGCGTCTCTGGAAGGTTTTCCGTATCGTGGTTCTTCTTTCTGGGGTTTTCGCGACGGAGGCTTTAAGTAGGCGGAAGGGCAACGTGGGGGGCCACACGAGGGCCCCACACCACAGGTCGGCGCGGCCAGGGCCTGGGTCGCGCCGCCCTATGGTGGCGGCCCCTCGTGGCCCCACTTCGACTCCTCTTCGGTCTTCTGGAAGCTTCGTGGCAAAATAGGACCCTGGGTTTTGATTTCGTCCAATTCCGAGAATATTTCGTTACTAGGATTTCTGAAATCAAAAACAGCGAAAAACAAGCAATCGGCTCTTCGGCATCTTGTTAATAGGTTAGTTCCGTAAAATGCACGAATATGACATAAAGTGTGCATAAAACATGTAGATATCATCAATAATGTGGCATGGAACATAAGAAATTATCGATACGTCGGAGACGTATCACTACGCCTTGAGCATCGCTAGGATGTCGCCTACAAGATGCTGTACTCGCCCCGCCCTTTCGCACGCCGGAGCGGCCGCGCCATGGACACCCTCTCACAGCACCCGCCGGTCACCTCTCCATCTATAAATAGAGGCACCCAAAGCACAACTCCTTCACACCAATATCTTCCCCTCTCAACATTGCCTCTCCTCGACCACCCAATTGAACCCCACCTCGCCGGAGCCGCCCCAATTTGAAGCTCGGAGTCGCCGGAGCCTGCAGATCCTCTACATCGTCTGGAGCCACCCCACGCCTCGCCGACGGTACCAGGAGTTTCCTCGTCCTCGACAACGACGCCCAGCACCCAGCAGAGCCCCGCGGGAACCTCCGTCACGCCGCCGACCCCCTACCTCGCCGGCGCAGCAAGCCTCCTCCCCCGTCGACGACGACGACGGTCGACCGCACGATCATCTCCTAATCCAACGTTCCAGGTTAGAGCTTACCGTTTCGGTGATTATAACCCACTGACGCGTGGGACCCCCTGTCAGCAGGCCCGCGCCGTTACTGGGCCTGTTTCCCCCATTCAAAACGTTTCGGCCCAAAAGCTTCCCGCCTAGCCCATCTAACTTAATTCAAATAAATTGATTCAGCAAATATTTCAATTCTGGTCTGTGCCATATTTTGAATAGTTTCAAATCTACAAATCCAATTCTAGCAAATCAAATTGTTCCAGAAAGATTATGAAATTATCTAGCTAACCACACTGGTTTCAACCTCATATGTTTTGTAGATTTGGTATAGAAAAAATAACAAAACAGAGACTTTTCAGTATTCAAATAAATCTTAAAAATCAACCATTTTGAATTTTCAAGTGATTCCAATTGCAAAAATTCACAGTTAACCAACTCTAATTTACTATGTAGAAAGATGATATGGGTTCTGTACATGATCATGGGCTAGAATCAAAATATTGGCTATGTAGTCAATACTAGCCCATTTAAACTATATCCAAATTCTAGGAATTTGAATCTATGAGGTATAGCATCTCATTTAAATATTTATTCCAAGTGATTCAATGTGAGGTAATGACCTTAGTCTTCATGACCCCATAGGATTCTTCTTGAGGATATTAAATCACCTCAATAGTAGTTTTTAAATTAGTGACAACTATGTGTCAAATCATATGAGAGGTATTCCTCTCATTTAAATCTTGTTCTCAAGTAATTCAACATGAGGTAGTGACCATGGTCTATATAATCTCATATTGAGTTATTTGGTAACATTAAATCACTACCATGTTAGTATTAAATTGCATGAGGTATGGAACCTCATTTAAATCATTTTCTCAAATGATAAGTATGAAGAGGTTGACTTTGGTCAACCTAGGTCATATATTATTCATAAGAGAAATTAAATCTTAATAAGATAATGAGAGGAAATTATTTCTCTAAGTAATTAAAAGTAACACCTAAGTTAGTATGAGAGGAAATTATTTTTCTTAAATAAGAAAAAAACACCTCCACCAACTTAATAGTAATGTGTGATGCTAGTTTAAGTTGTGTGAATCATGTGTGTGCTTAGTTTAGTAAATAAGTTTGGTATGATGATTGTGTACCCCGTATTCGTATTTTAGACGCTAGTACCGGAGACTATCAGGAGGAGGAGGTCTTCTACCAAGAGGAAGGAGAAGAGAACTTTGACCACCACCTCAACCAAGGCAAGCTAACACTCTTGCAAGGTTCCCATGTGCAAAGCTCTACAAGAGCAAGGCACCATTACTTTTACGTTATGCTTAATGCTCCTATCCAAAGTTTTTACTTTACAAGTTTTACTAAATTTTGTTTATCAAAGTACTTTTTGATTCATGATTCACTTAGTTTAGTTATGGAGTAGTGCAAGAGTAGCAAACTTAGCCTAGAACAATCCAAGTTGCTTAGCACCCCTCATGACTAGTTGCTAGTGCTCAATATTCAAAGTGACTATTCTAGATGGGAACTTGTGAAAACCAATGACTTTGAAAACCTTGGAATGATGAGTCATTATATTGAAAGACTTTGAAGGTGAATATGAATTGTGAATGACTTGGTGAATTTTACCAAAACTGATGGTTGGGTTCGGATGCGATACCATTCCAATTTTACAAGTACCCCCACAATACCTGAATCTGGGTAAGGCTTAGCTGGAAATTTATGTCTCTTAGTATGGGTTCCCTCTAAAACAAGCGTCATCGGGGTTATGCCGGAGGCTGCCTCTACAACAAAAGGAATGATGTGAAATGACGTGAAATGAGGTGAATGTCCGGCCCAAGCCCTGTGCAGTTCCCAGGCTGACTGTCTGTCTTCACTGGGAGGCCAAGCTCATGGGGAGAGGTGCCTATACTAGGGTATGTAAATGAAAGGTTAAGATTGGTAGTTCGCGTACTAGTAGGAAAACCCTTATAGGCGAAGCTTAGTTA